>NW_015174285.1:1109042-1127438 GCF_001447785.1 Gekko japonicus | reverse complement strand
GGAATGCCACAAATCTTAGCACCCTGTGCCATTTGTGACTCCCGTGCCACAGGGTGGCAGCCCACAGATAATGTGGAAGAAATCCACTCAGGAAAATCCATCCTACACATTTTTGTCAATTTCACCTTCCTGTCTCAGTGATCAATAGGATACTATACAGTACTGCCTATCAGCATTTGCCAATGTCCATTCTAATGGTTTACAATTCTTCTTGAAGGGGTTGTTCAAACAGAAGGGCATTTTTCAAAGAATTCAAAACAACATTTCATTGTCAGATAAACTATAATTTAGCTTTTAATTTTAAATGAGTATTTAAACTTGATATGTCTGTCTGAAGTGCAATACAAATTGTACAACTCATATAAGCTGTCTGAAGTGCAATACAAATTGTACAACTTTCCATACGAGTCTTTTGCCCTACCAATAAGTAAGTGTCCCCCTTCATTGTAAGAAGCTAACCTAGAAGATGTTATGAAAGTCACCCGTGTCTAATTATTTAAGTGGCAAGCCAAACTTAGCCCTAGAAATAGCTTTTTGGAACACCAAGTCCCTGGGAATTAAGGCAAGAAAACACATAATGCTCCATTTTTACTGGCAATCTTATTGTTGGTGACTAGTTTTGTTTTGCTTTCCATCTTGTATATCTGATTGTTTTAAGTGGAATATCGTGCCGGGGAGGGGGGGGGATCAGCATTTGGCCTTAAGGGAGACATTCCTATTCCTTTAATAGCTGAGTGGAGAGAAGAGGTTTAGAAAGCAAGATTTTTCTGACCTTGTTGTATTGTGAGGACAGAAACAGTACTTGATGAATTGCTCCTTGCAATGCAGGTATTAAAAGCACAGAGAGCTTACTGGGGACAGGCAAAGCTAGGGCCAGCCGCAGTAAGTTGGAAAGACAATATACTTCGAGTGGTAGACTGCGATGCCCTAACATCATTTCAGACAAAAAAAGCCTTCCATTACTGTGTTCCAAATAAAATAGCATGCAAGTTGGACATTACAACTGTCTTTTTTACACTGTCATTCAGCAGTACACAGTGAAGGCAGGCCTAACAGTTCTCCAGCCCAACTGTGTTGCTTCTACAGTCATATGTGATTATCTGGCAATTAACATTCCCAAGCATGCCAGGGCCCAATTCAGCTCAGGAATTTTCCTGACTCAAAACGACCTTTGAGGCCTCTATTTGCCCTGCCGCAAGGCTGCATGTGCTGCAATCAGTGCACATGCCATCACACAGTGAAGCAAACTGCCCCCCCCCCTCCACACCTGTTTTGGCTTGGGGAAATCATGTGTGAGGGAAAGCAGAAGTCTCTCCTCCCCCCACACTATGCTCCTGAACTGAATTGGGCTCCAGTGCATTTGGGAACGTTAGTTCCTTGACATCCCCTCTGACTGTAAAAGGAACACAGTTGGGAATCCTGACCTAACTCATGTCAGAAGTAATGCCTAGTTTGGGCCTGAGATGGGCACTCCCTTCAAGCCTCCTTCCTACCCCATGATCTGTGCTGGCTATTACAAAATCCAAGCTTTCTCAGTCTTTTCTCTACCTGTTATCTCTTCCGGTTTGATTTCGGCTTCAAACTCCAGTGTGATGCGAGTCACCTCCTTGTTGGGAGAGTTGCGAGCCCGCCGTCCTTTGCCCTTCTTTGAGGAGTCACACTTCAAGTTCACAAAAGTCACCTGGCAATCTGAGCATGGGGTTGGTCCACCTACTAGAGACAGGAGAATGTCAATTTCCTCTAAGCAACATCTCTTTGAAATCCAGGTGCTTCTGCAAAGGATTTTCCTCTGTAAGCTTGCATATAACTATCCTTGTTTATCCCATATCTAAGAGCCCATAATCAAATTCCCATGTCTGATCCACAGAAGCCATAATTTCCTTAGACATGACTGTACAATTGGTACACTTACCCCACGATGAACCATGGAACTCTCTCTACATCTCTTTTCTCCCCCATTATGTTATCATTTGAGGACAGCAGCTCACATCTCACTGGCTTACGGTTTATCCTTCTCTCAAGCTTTTGCCCTCTTCTATGGTTCTAAGCCTTGTCATAATGCCCAAGAATATCTGCCAGCTCCAAGAGGCCCCAAACCTAAGTCACCGTTCAGTGATCCAGGGAAGCCTAGACTTCGACCTATGAACACACCCTGGAAACTGTGCTTTTCTTTTTATTTTGTACGATCTTGGCAATGTGGAAAGCAGTTTACTAATCTTGCAAATACTCTATGGAGAATTATTGTGAGGATGTATCCGAAGATCCATATTGCTTCCAGGACTCACAAGACTTTAAGACTGAATTTAACCAAAAAGAAAGATTGTCAGAAAACAAGAGGTGAAGAAGGGAGTACCTTACCTGGGGCACCATTCCTGCCAATCTCATCCTGCTTGCCTTTCATTCGTGGGTGCAGGTGGCATTTAGCATCTTTGATCTTAAAGGAAGCCTTTTGTTTGATTGGTGCAGCAACAGTCTCTAAAGGAAAAGGCGACTGCTAAGTATCAGGGAAGCCATCTGGGTCACTGTATCTATTTATTACATTTTCTCCTGCTCTTTCTTCAAGGAGCTCAGGGCAGCATATATTATATCCTCTATTTTATCCTCACAATAACCCTGCGAGACAGGTTAATCCAACACAGAATTACTTGTCTAAGATCACCAAACGGAGATTTGAACTTAAGTCGCCTTGGTCTTGGGTGCATTCACACCTGCCAAGTAAAGCACTTCATCATCCTTTCTCCCACTCTTAACATGCATATGTGGGAAACAGCAAGGCTGTTTTAAACATACTTACACTGCATTCCTAAATCCACTGATAGTCAGGCAGGAAGGTTGACAATCGTATGTCAGCCTTACTGCACTTCACAATGCACCCTCTATTTCAGTCCCAGTCTGGTACTCTAAACACTGCACCACACTGTGGCTTTGTTCTAGAGAAGAGCTCTGAAGGCCAAGCTTACCAACACAGGGATAGCTGCCATTACTGGACCTTTGTGGAGGTCCCTGTCGCAGGACTGGGGTCCCACAGCTCACTGTATAGCTGTTGTCCGACTCTGTAAAGAGCAAGAAGTCAGAGTCAGTGGAAGCCTGTTTCTAAGTCAGGACTAAATGAATCTAGGCCTATATTTGGAAGGCCGGGGCAGCCCAACCCAAAGCCCACATGTATACTGAAAGATAAGCCCATTGATCACCTGGATGAAAATAGCCCAGTTTGGGCCAGAATCCATTATCATGTTATTTCATTATTTTATTTTAAAAGAGTAAACCACACTTCAAATCATCCCAGTGCAAAGAAGTACATAAAAATTAGACAGCTGGTGCCAGAGAACGGACAGCCTAAATAAATTCCCTGGCCCCACAGCCTTGGGAGCAAAAGCACTAGGGGCAAAGAATTTGAGGACACAAGGGATGGCAGATGTATCATACCCACCTGGCAGAAAACGAGCCTTGGAGGCACAGGTGAGAGAGCAGCTGTCCTTCTTTCCATTCTTGTTGCAGGTAAGTGTGGCCCGTGGAGATACTGCACCAGCCAAGCATATTACCAGCTCTGAAGAACAAGTATCAATTTACAGCAATATGCAGGTGAGGTTATTACTCATAGACGACCAGCCAGACTAGCCCTTTGCAGAACCACTCCTGATTCTCTGGCAGGAACTAACAAGCATTAGTACATTTCTGCTGTCTGCCATGGACATAAACTTTGTGTTATTCTGGACCCCTAGATTATTGCTGAACATACTAAGGCATAAAGTTTAGGAATCTCAAAGGCTGGAATTTGGCCAGTGCATGGATGACAGGCTTCCTTGTAGCTGTGTGTATGTCACCCTAACTTCTGTGATGGAAGAAAAGCAAGATGTAAATAAAGTCTATAAATGTGAAGAAGTATGGATTGGTCACTGGGGTTGCAAAGTGGAGAATTTCCTCAAGATACAGAATAGCTAAACTTTCAAGCACTGATGTTGCAATATTTCCCTTCATTTTAAAAAGGGCACACATCAAGGGTTTTTTTCCTGGTAAAAACTAAACAAACTAAAAATCTGAAAATGTGCAAAGGATTTCTATTGAAGACTGAAGCCAGACCACAGTGACAATTTGAGCAATGTACAGATGGCCTGTTCTGTCCTCTTAAGCCAACTAATGGAACAAAATGAGGAGTAGTTCTGCTTCACAGGAGGCCTCATGGAACCAATTTGAGACCAGGGCATTGAATCTCAATCTCCCGCATCAAACTTTATGTTAAGAGGTCAATTCCATGTAATCCAAACAAATGTTTGTGCAACTCCATGTGCTAAAAGCAGCGTCAGAACTGCAATCAATTTGAGGTATCTTTGAAAGTTAGTGGCTTGAACACAGTGGTTAAAAGACAATGGATTATGAAAAGCATCGTAAGAGAGAAAGCAAGAATAGTATATTTGCAGTAAAAAAGATGCACAAAAACATATTTACAGCAAACTAACACTGTGAAGATGTACTAAATATGATTCACATCAAAATTCCATCTCCTTGTTCTCCAACCAGCAACTTCACACATCCTGACCTCTTATGGCTCAAATGCCTCCTACCTCTAGGTGGCAGCAAGACCTCAGACTTTTTCTGAACTCACCTATACAATCCTTTTTATTCCAGTGAAGTTTGCAACCAGCAGGGCAGGTACATTCATAGCTGCCAGGGGTGTTTACACAGCCAAACTTGCAACCTCCTCGGTTGATGCTACATTCATCAACATCTACAAGGAGGCAAAAAGATAAACAAGCAATTAAATAGCTACATCTCAGGAAAAAAACCTTCTGTCTAGGTTCCAGGTCTCATCTCGGATCTCGAAAAAAGGGATGATCAAGTTGGTACTTAGAGCAAAGGGAATGAAGTATTTGAGCCAGGAGGAAAGGAGGGACAATAAAAAATAAGAGGAAAAAATCTCTGCTGCCAACTCATGCTGTGATTGGAGAAAGTCAGCTGTCAGCTGGTGCTTTACAGCATGAGCAAGAAAGTCAGGTCCTTGCCCCAACTTATATTTATTAAAACATTTATACCCCACCTTTTCCACCATCGAACAGTGGCTCCGGGCAGCTTACAGATACAACCATGGCACAAAACCCCCATAGAACTCTGTAAATACAAAAACTTTTTTTAAAAAAACAGTCCCAAATCCATCTCCACTGGGCTTATAGTCAAGTGCACAAACATAGTCTCACTTCTAGGCCTCTACTAAACCCACCAAACCCTGTGTAGCCTGAGGATCGTTCCCCTAGAGCACTCTGGAAACCAATCAGGTCCATAAGACTCCTGGCCAGACAATCCCAATAGGTCTCCAGCTCCTGTGGCAAGGGATGCTGTCATCATGGTCTGACTATGACTCAGGAATTCCATCAAGCCCCCTTACCAGACCACCACCTGTTCAGTACAAAAAGTAAGTACAGAATATGGACACTTTCATGTTTTGGGCCCAAAATAACCTGGGCTAGATGCTACCAGTAATGGCTCAGTAAAGAGTACTGGGCAGCAATACGGGTAATATTCTGGCCCAACTGTGGGCCCAGACAGAAACAGTTTCAGCAGGTGTGTCTTCCCAGTCACTGGCCATCTTTGCATGGGTTATTTTGCCTTGAATCTGATGCTATTGGGAAGCATCCCCCCCCCCCCTTTCCCCACAGCATCATGGCGCATCCATACACCTCCCAGGGTTTGCCTGGATTTTCTCCAATCTTTCTCATACCTGCTTTACTGTGAAGTATGGGGAAAGACTACAGCACAGCCTGCATGGCTGCCATGTTGGTAAGAAAGCGTGGATCTTCCTAGCTCCAGCCACACAGCAGCTTTTTTCCCTTCCCTTGTCCCCATAGCAGCCCCCCCTTTTGGTATTTTAATCAACAATTGAGTATTTTTATACAATAATAAAAGTCTGTATCAGCTTCTCTGAGTTCCCAGCTTTCATTCCGACAAGTCTCTAGCCCCCTTTGCTGCAGAGATAATAATTTAATTGAATCTCTCTGCAATTAAAGAGGGTACAGACATTTTAAAAAATGAAAACTGGAAGTTCAGAGAACCCAATATACAGACTGTTATAACGATAGCTAATTGCTGCTTCAAAAAATTTAAAAGCCTGGGTGTTGCAGACATGAACACATGAAGTTGCCTTCTACTGAATCAGATCATTGGCCCATCAAGGTCAGTAATGTCTACTCAGACTGGCAGTGGCTCTCCAGGGTCTCAGGCAGAGATCTTTCACATCACCTACAACCTGATACTTTTACATGGGGATACTGGGGACTGAACCCGGGACTTTCTGCATGCCAAGCAGGTGCACTACCACGATGGTTGCTGCTGAGACACTGGGGCAGGGAAGCTGTCGGGAAACCCACCATGTGGAAGCCCCTTTGCTGTTGTGCCATATCTGCAGCCAAAGCAGCAACAGGGAAACTAGAAAGCCTGTCCCTGTATGGAAAATACCACTCTCTTAGCAAGACCTTACAGTTTCTGGAGTTTGGCTACCTCATGGAGGGCAGATGTCTCAAGGAAGGAGGGAACAGGCAGACTTGCTCTCCCGCTCTCCTTTGCAATGTAGTGCAGCTAACTCACAGCTGGAGTGGTTTCTCAAAAGCTGAATTCTGCCTGGATGTTGCAATTGCACAACCTCCTCATTTGTTGACAAAACAGCATTTCGTGGGCTGAAAAATAATTTGAGTAAGTTGAGACCACTAAATAGGGTGTGGGGAGGTGACATTTTGAAGATACTGCTGGCTTCTTGAAGCTAATTCCAGAAATTAGGCATATGGTCAGAAAATGCTGCCCTTTTCACTTAATCTATATGTAGTGTCACCTCTGCCATCAAACAAGAATAAATAGCCATGATGAGTATTAAAAAAAGAACCTTGCCAAACTGTCCTCTAGCAAGTCACTCTACAGTAAAGCACTGAATAAAACAGATTAAGCTCGACAATTAAAGTTCAAAAGACAGCTGTGCCAACCAGTCTTGCCCCCACCTTATGACACACAGAGAGCCACATCCATGGAAATTAATGCTAGAGGTCTGGCACGAAGCAAAGAGAAAGAGAGGAAGTGTCAAAACAACCCATGAAGGCACAGCTTTGTTCTAAAACCTCCACTTACAAAGGCTTCAGTCCTCCAAGCTTTGCCAATGCACACCCCCACACACAGGGCACATCAAGGTTACAGCTTTGCTCCCAACTCTGTGGAGCGGGGGCTGGATGCTGACTTTATATGGTATCACCAAGGCATTTTTTTCATCTTGGCTCCATCCCATCTTGTTCGTTTTACGTAACCAACGTTCAATTTTAAACTAGCTCAGACTTATCAGACCATCGTATTTCTTCGAGAACAAGTGCCTGTTTCTGGAAGATCTCTGAAGGAGGCAGATATTTCACAGGTGGAGCTTTACTGATTTGTACTGATGTCATAGATGCAACGAACGTGAAACTGAGCCAACTTCAGAGGACGGCGGAAGACAGGAAGGCCGGGCGTGATCTGGTCCATGGGGTCGCAAAGAGTCGGACTCGACTGTGCGACTGAACAACAACAACAACAACAACAACTGATGTAAAAAACTTTCTGTGCTTTCTGTATGTCACCCAGTTTCAGAATTCTGGGGCACAAGGACTGTCCTGAATGTGACAATTCTCCCAAAAGGGCAGGAAAGGGGACTGACAGCACCAAATATTTCATGGAGAACCTAAGAACTGACTTGATACGTCAGAGGGGGGAAAGAGCCATCTTACTGCAGCTTCTTGTCTCCAACAAAGGACAGAAAGCTCTCAAGCTTGACATTATGGCAATAACCACTCTCTGTTGTTAGTGCTCAGTATCTTGGGAAACATGGACCACTCTCTGTTGTTAGTGCTCAGTATCTTGGGAAACATGGACATCCTATTACTATCATTACTAGTGGCTACTTATTGACAATTCATGGAAGACAGACCTGAGGAAGTGTGCTTGCACACAAAAGCTTATACCTGGAATAAAACATTGTTGGGCTTAAGGCTGCCACTGGACTCGAACTTTGTTCTCTAAGCCTCTTTTAAGAAGACATGATAGTCAGTTGGTGGCCATATTTACATTATGCTAATTCCTTTGCATGAAGAAGTACTTCTATTTCTCCATCTTGACAAATAATTATGCCCCAGTTGGGTGAAGTAAAATAAAATGACCACAGATAGGCAAGGTGTATAAACATGAGTTATTTTAAAATATTTTCATCTGTTTTTATGGGTATCATCTCAAAAGCCAACTCACAGATGTAACAACTGTAATAAATATGTCTTTAAAGGAGCCTTTTTTTCTTTACAGCAATGGCATTGCAGCGAAACAGGAAGATGTGCCAAATCAGGCGGAAATCTTCAACGTCCAAACAATGATCCAGGGTAAGATCTTCCATGTTTGCCTTATAGGAAGGCTGCTGGACCTGACCAAAGGACTATATAGTCCAGCATCTTGTTTCCAATAAAGCCAGCCAGATGCTTCTGAGAAATCTAGAAACCCGGCATGAAAGCAACCCCACCCCCCACATACACACTAGATGTCTCCAGCATTAGGTATCCCATTCCAGAGATAAACTACCTCTAAGTTTCCATTTAGCTATCATGGCTAGTCACCATCAATTGATGTATCCACTATGACTTTTCTAACCTTTCTAAACGTCATCTAAGCTAGCAGCCATTACTGCATTCTAAGGCAAAGTCAACAGCTTCCCCCATTCTGGTTTTCATCCATATTCCTTTACTACACATGCTAGCTCCCCCCCCCCACACCCACTTCCACATAGCTCATTCTTCCCCCCAACCTCCCCCCCAAAAAAAACAACCAACTCAGAATAAAGTGTGCAAACTAAATGTATATGTCAAAGTAAGCATTGCTTCTTATACTTTATTCATTACTTTTGATATACTTTATTAATTAGCCTTGAGATTTTTGCTGCAAAATTTACTTGCATTTTACAAGGCCCAGATTATTATTTTAGCCCAGCCAGGGAGTTATAGGCTTTGCTTTTTTGACTAATTCTAAAGAGAACTCTTGCATAAGACTGAAGTCTTTGAACTCACAGCGATTTATTGTATTCCACACAAGTTCCCCCTGGAGTCTAATGACACTAGTTGCATATTTCCATTTTCCCCCCTCCCTTGTTTATAAACTGATATTTCGCATATAATTTCTGTTTATTCTACCTTACTCCCATTTGGCTATCAATAGCATTAAGCCCAGTCACTGGGAGAAGACACAATGGACCTAGGTTCAGACTGATATCTTAGATCTGCGCTACAGAACAACTAAATTGTTTGATGTGGTGTATGATAGGATTCCTTTGCTACTTTTGCTATGAATCAGAGAACTTCACAAAGTACTCAAGGAACATTAAGTCATAAAACTCCAAGACTGTAAAGTAATTATATGACATAAGGCAAGAAGTCTTCCAGGGAAGCCTTGCTCTGGCAGGTAAGATTAATTTAATATATTATATATATATATGAACTTGCGGTGGTCTGTCTGAGCCTCCTCTTTTCTCTTCTTTCTTCCTGACTGCTATGAAGTCACAGCATGCTCCTGAACATTTTAAATGCCAAGGAGGAAAGGTGAAGGGAAAATCCTCACAGTCTGGGGTGCCTGTATTGCAGGGCTATAGGGGCATCTGGGGCTTGTGAGGCAAGAGTTGCTGAGGGGTGGGATCGTGAGTTGAGATGGAGGAAGTCTCATACAAGATCTAGCTGCTTATGTGGAGCATTGAAATTGGGAAGATTCCAGGGGAGAGGGGAACTTAGGGACAGGCAGTAAAGAAGCCCAGAGAGAAGGCGCATACAGTCTCAGTACAGGAGGGGATTGCTGTCAAAAGGTAGAGAGAGCTAAAAGTCACACAGTAATTCAAAATAGCCAGGCAAATCTTTGGCTGGAGTTTATCTTGAGTTCTTAATTGTTTCTTTGAACTGTGGTATGTAGTGAATACCAAGGTATTTCAACCTTTTCCCATAAGCTTAGCAATCTTTTGCCACCTTTGTTGCTGTCTCTTAACCATTTTCAGTTTGATCATATCTTTTAAAAATCTATTCTCACACAAACTAAAGGAATTACTATGGGCAATCCATTATGCCTTAGAAACCCTATGGGGGGTCACTGTAATTCAGCCACAACTTGACAGCAAAACATATATCTATTACTTTTCTCCTTTTCCGCAATATTGCCACCTAGCCAGTTGTCTACCACTCCCCACTGTTGTACTTTTTTGTTGTTTGATTTATGTCCTCAACAGGTAGAGTAAAGAGTCTCCAAGCCCCAGTTCAAATATCCACAAAGCCATGAATTCACTAGTTGGCCTAAAGAAAAACAGGTTGCTTACCTGTAACTGATTATCTTTGAGTGGTCATCTGTGCATTCACACCCCTGGGACTCCAGGCGCCTGCGCTGATCTCGAGCGGCGACTTCAAAGCTCCTAAAGGAACTTTCACACTCCTTCCCTGCGCATGCCCAGGAACTCCACTGCACATGCCCAGGGTGGGGTGCAGAGATCCCGCCAGTTCCTTCTGACCGCTGTCCAACCCACACAAGACTGTAGACTACCAGTGAAGGGGAAGGTCGGGCAGGTGGTGTGAGTGCACAGATGACCACTCGAAGATCATCAGTTACATCTTCTTCGTGGTCTCTGTGCATCACAACCCTGGGAGAGCAGCAAGCTCTGGCCTACTCGGTGGTGGGTGATGGCAGCTACTCAGTCGCACATTGATCGGAGAACAGCTCTTCCCACAGCAGCACGGCTCCTGGCTCGAACATCATATTTGTAGTGTTTGATGAATGTGGTAGGCGTTGCCCAGGTTACAGCTCTGCAGATCTCCTGCAGGGAAGGGTCTCGGAGGAATGGCGGGGATGTGGCCAGCGCCCTCGTGGAATGTGCTCTGACTGGACCTGGAAGTGGATGCTTAGCTAGGAGGTAACATAGCTTGATAGTCTCCACAATCCACTTAGCCTTTGAGCTGAGATACCGAGCCCTTTCACATGCTCTGAGTATGAAACGAAGAGGTGAGCATCCTTTCGCAAGGCTTTCGTTCTGTCCAGGTAGAACAAGAGAGCTCTCCGAACATCCAAAAGGTGAAGGCGCCTTTCCGCCTCGGACTATGTTTTGGGAAAGAAGGTAGGAAGAGAGATCTCCGCCTGAAGGTGGAAGTCTGATATGACTTTAGGAAGAAAATTGATATCTGGGATACCCCTTCTCCATGGAAGTGCAGGTAGGGCGGATCACACCTGAGTGCCTGGAGCTCACCTACGTACTTGGCAGATGTAATGGCCACCAAGAAGGCTGTCTTCCATGATAGCAGCAGGAGGTTGCACATGGCCATCGGTTCAAAAGGATGACAAGTCAGGCCATGCAGGACAAAAGATAAGACCCATGCGGGAATAGGTTCATTTACTGGGGGGTAGAGATGGACTAGCCCTTTTAAAAAGCGTTTAGTGCCTGGATGGGCAAATACAGAGAACCCGTCCGTGCAATCATGATAGGCTGAGATAGCTGCTAGGTAGACACGCACAGAAGCATGACTCATGCCTTTATCCACCTGCGTGAGTAGGTAGTTGAAAATGAGGGGCAGACCCGCTGAAATTGGGGGGGGGGGTCCCTGGCGAAGGATTTGAACTTCGCCCACTTGTAGGCATAGGACTTTTGCGTAGACTGCTTTCTACTGTTAACCATAACAGTCCTCACCCTCATGGAGAAGGAGTCCAAGTGATTCTCCAGGCTCCAAGTTTCAGGTGGGGAATGTCATGATGGATTACCTTTCCCTCGGGGTGAGAGAGCAGGAGATCCAGGGCAGAAGGGAATTGGTGAATTTATCCCCAAGATAAGTACAGTACGACTTGGAACCAAGGTTGACATGGTCACCAGGGGGTGATGAGGATGCACTCTGGTTTTTCCTGCAGGATTTTGTTGACCACCTTGGTTATCAATGGGATTGAGGGGAACATGAAGAGGAAGGTGTCCGACCAAGGGATGAAAAGGCCATCTCCCAGTGACAGAGGGTCTACGCCCCCCCCCCACTACAGAAGCTCCGTCATTTTCTGTTGTGTCTGGTCACGAAGACGTCTATCGTCGAGTATCCCCACTTGTTGAACACCATGCTCAGGTGAACCCAATTCAGTTCCCATTCGTGCAGCTCAGCACCACCCCTGCTCAGGCAGTATGCTTGTGTATTCTGCTCCTCTGGGAGATGTGTGGCTATCAGGAAGATTCCCTGTTGAATGCACCACAACCACAGATCGATCGCTAGGAGGCAGAGTCTCTTGGACATGGTCCCTCCCTGGCGGTTTATGTAGCTTATCACTGTAGTATTGTCAGTGAGAACAGAAATGACTTTTCCCTGCAGGGTCGGTAGGAACGAGAGGAGGGCAAGTCAGATGGCCATCAGTTCCAAGAAACTGATGTGTTGCTGGCATTGGGAACCTAGCCAGACAGAGCCACTGACATTCCTGAGGTGAGCTCCCTAGCCCCACAGGGATGCGTCTGTGGTGAGGGTCTCTGTTGGAGCCAGGTGTTGAAACAGGGCCCCTTCTAGGAGGTTGGGTTTGTGCCCTTACCAGGAGAGAGACAGGCTGACATGTTGAGGTATCAGTAGACACATGGATTGTTGTCTGCCTGGCTTGAAGCAGCGCAGGAACCATAGCTGCAGGGATCTCACTCAGAGTTTTGCAAATGGTAGTACCATGGTCGTGGCTGCCATAAGGCCCAGTAGACGTTGGATGGAAAGGGATGATGTTGTGCCCTCAGAGGTAATTTGGTTGACCAGTGATGTTAGGGTCTTTGCCCTCCGTAGAGAAAGAAAAGCTCTGCATACCATGGAGTCTATGATGGCTCCAATGAACTGGACCCATCTGGATGGGGAGAGGTTGGATTTCTTGAGGTTCACCTTGAGGCCTAACTCCTGAAGGAGGGAGAGAGTGGTGTCTATGTTTTTCAGAAGCCAGGTTTCCGAGTTCGCTATCAGAAGCCAATCGTCAATGTAAGGAAACACAATGATACCATGGAGTCTCAGGTAAGCTGCCACGACTATCATTGTTTTCGTAAAAACCCTCGGGGCTGTGGAGATTCTGAATGGGAGGGCAGTGTACTGGCAGTGTGCCTGCCCTACTGCAAAGCAAAGGTATTTCCTGTGGTCCACTCTGACGTTGATGTGAAAATAAGTGTCCCGGAGGTCGATTGTGGCCATCCAGACCCCTTCCTGCAGCAATGGGAGTATCTGGGCAAGAGTAGTCATGCGAAATTTGCGGTAACTGATGAACCCGTTCAGCGAACACAGGTCCATAATAGGTTGAAGTCCACCGTTCTTGGGTATTGTGAAATACCGGGAGTAAAAACCACATCCCTGAGATTCTGGAGGGACTGGTTCCATGGCTCTCTTGAGAAGGAGGGATTGTACCTTGTTGAGTAGGGCTGTTGATGGAGGGGTGGTAACAACCCCCATAGGGGGAAGAAGATGAATGAATTCTATTGCATACCCCTGGGAAATGATAGACAGCACCCAGTTGGCCATAGTTATACGTCTCCATGCGGAGAGGTGTTGAAAGAGACAGATGTCAGTGGGGTGGGGGACAGGAGGTGGGGTGTAAGTGCAGGTAGTGGTTGAGTCAAAGGCTCTGCTTAGGGGTCTACAAGGTCTTGGACATGGTAGGTTCCTGTGAGGAATGGAATTTAGATTTGGAATTGTAAGGCACTCTACCACTCAGCTGTTGATGCCTCGGTCTCCAGGACTGATTCAGTGATGGCCTGTTGGATGATCTGTGTGCCCTTGACCTGGACCAAGATTTGGATTAATACGACCTAGTGGGAGTAGCGACACTCAAGTTCCTGGAGGCCTTCGTGCTTTTATCCATATCGTGTAGTACTGTGTTGGTTGTGGCGTGGAAGAGACCAGCGCCATCAAAGGGTAGGTCTTCTATACACATTCTGGTGTCAGGGTTCAATGCTGTGGATCTGAGCCAAGAGTGTCGTCTGAGTGTCATGGCTGAGGTGAGAGTCTTAGCAAAAGTGTTCAGTGTGTGCTTAGTAGAATTAAGCTGTTGCTTGGCAAGTAACATGCCCTCTTTCTGAATTTTCCTGGCTGTGGTCTTTCTGTCAGTGGGGAGGCCAGCAATGGTCTCGGACATCCGCTCCTACAAGAAATAGTGGTAGCGGCTCATTCGTGCCAAGTAATTGGCATTCTTGATTCCTAGAGTTTCCATGATGGAGTAGAAATGCCTACCAAATGCATCCAGCTTCTTCCCCTCCTTGTCGGAGGGAGCTGAGTGGGTATGCTTGCTTCTAGAGGACAAATTTACCACCACTGAGTTGGGTTTGGGATGTGAAAACAGGAATTCTGCCCCCAGTTCTTGGACTTTATACATGTGGTCCAGGCGTCTCGAGGAGATGGTGGTTTGTCCCATGGTTGTTTCGCAGATTGGAGCATAACTGTGGTCATAGGGAGTGCTACAGCTGTTGATGTGTCAAGCTGTATTATATCGAAGACTGTATTGGTTACGTCTGGACATGGCTGGACAATAGAGAGGCCTAAAGAGTGCGCCATCCTCTTGACAAGGTCTCTGTATGACTTCAGATCCTCGGACGGGGAGATCAGCAGTATGAGCAGGAAGTGATGGTTCCGATGGGTATGATGGACCAACTCGTCGTCGTCCAAGTCCTGTCCCTGGACGCTGTAATCAGATTCGGAAATTCCATGGGGTTCACAGAGGCTTTTATTTTGTTAGCTGTCCACATCGATGTTCCCATCGGTATCAATGGGGGTTGACCGGGTGGTTTCGGTACCGGTTTCTGTCGGTGTCGAGGAGCCAGCATCGATGCATCAGCCTGATTATTGGGAGCTACCCATCGTGCCGATCTGGAGCAATATGAAAGTGTGGAGTGCTAGTCCCAGTCTGGTGGACCTTGTATCTGAAGCCACGGGAAAGGCGGAAAGTACGCACCATAAAAGGATTGAAGCTGTCTCTGATCCCATGGCAGTGTGGATTGCATATGCCATCATGGGGGATCATGGATGGCACTCATCTCTCTATCTGGAGTACCTCGGTGTATGTCGTTGTGTGTGGTCCTAGAAAGATGGTGACGGAGATGGCTGGGTGCCAGTGGCGAAGAGCTATTTCTGCTCATTGATCCCAATGAGGAAGAATGCCGATAACTCCGCTGGGTAAGGTCAATCGTGTCGATCTCAGACTCAAATAGGCTGAGAGGTTGCAACACATCATGGTGTAGTTTCGCTACCAGGGAGTTCACCCTATCTATCTGTAGTTGCATCGGTGCCGACTGGATAGATATCAGGTCCGGTGCTCTCGGCACTGTCTCTGCATCTGTAAAATGATGCATTGGGTCCTGTGCGGGACTCTTGGCCCAGAGTTGCAGACTAGGACATGCCTCTTTGCCCTTGTGTGACCCATGGACTTTCTCCTTTTTGTGTTTCTTCGCGGGAGAGTCCGATGTCGCAGCAGAGCCCGGCCTCTTCAACATCAAAATTCCGGTATCGGGTGGAGTCGATTTCTTCGAAGGAGTGGAGTGACAAGCTGGGGTCAGCAACTGATCGGTCGATCCCTCAGCCGATGCGGACATAGTGGCCATTTTGGGTGCAGCCAGGGCTGACTCCAAGAGTGCAGCTTGCAAGCGAGCAGCTCTGTTTCTCCTGGTTTGTTGTGAGAATTTAGCACAATGGGAGCAAGTGTCTGTCCTATGGGCCTCACCAAGGCACAGCAAAGACAGCGAGTGGCCATCGGTTGGAGCAAGTTTGCTCCCGTGGTGGGAACAGCGTTTGAAGAACCCTCCCATAGACCAAAGGAGAAGGAGAAAAGGAATTCATCTGGAGAGAAAAATGGAGCTAGAGTAAAATAAGTTCACCAACTGAAGCAATGGAGGAAACGTCCTATCCACACAGCGGTCAGAAGAGAACTGGTGGGATCTCTGTGCCCCACCCTGGGCGTGCGCAGTGGAGTTCCTGGGCATGCACAGGGAGGGAGTGCAAAGGATCCTTTAGGAGCTTTAAAGTCACCGCTCTGAGTCAGCGCAGGCAAGTCCCAAGGGTGTGATGCATAGAGACCACGAAGAAGATCTACTAGCTTCACATCCACCAAACTTTGAAATGTCTTTGTGGAAGCAGGACTGGATTCAATCTGCTCTGCATAAGCTTCAGTGTAGATTCTGATATCCACTATGTGCAGAGAGAGGCCTAGTATCCAAAGCACATTCTAGGCCTTGCTTTACAGGAACTTACTTTAAGCAAGTTGTAGTCTCTCAGGGCCAGAGTAAATGTAATAATGTCCTGGTAGCCACAGCTGCTATTTTAAAATGCCGCAAGGGCCTGATCCTGATTGGGCCCACGGCATAGCACTCTTGCTACCTCCCCATGCTTTTTGAAGTTCTGAAACAGCTGCTGTTTTTGGCATTTGAAAAAGTGTGAAGTGGGGAACAAGAGCACAGCAGCTCCAATCAGGATTGAGCCCTTGTGGCATTTTAAAATGTCTTTAAAACGGTGGTCATGGTCTTGTGGCAGCCATTAGGCTGCCATCATGTTTAGTTTGGTTCTCAGCCTCAGTTCTCTCAAAATGAGATAAGGCTTCTCTTACCTCTGTAGGCCCTACCTTTTCTAGAAATATTTTCCAAAATTATTCCCATTACTAGTAATAATGTACTAGAAGCGTGAGAATCTTCTGCACATGTGCATCCTGATTATGTTGCTTAAAAATCTTCCCTTTATAGGCCGTCAAGTTCAATACAATAAAGTTGCAAAAGTGGACATTTTGCCAAAATTAATGAAGCTAATTGAATAAATAAAAGTATACAAAGCATCACATCACCAGAGACTGCTCGTTTCTATAAGGGATAATTTCCTGTTGTGCTTTTATTGCCACTCATTCCCCCTCCCCCTACCACTGAAATAGATATATCACTATAGTGTGATGATGTTATAACAATACATAAAAGCCAACGAAAAGCCTGCTGGTGGGGAAGGGGAATGGCAAGCATGAGGGGAAACGGTGCCAGATCTAGGTGGAGAAGTAGGGATGCCAGACCCCTCCCCTGTGGAGGCAGGGGACCCCTGCTTTCAGGCCCCACCTTTCCACCTCCAGCCAACTGGCCAGCAGGGGGAATTACCCCCCAAAACAGGGGGAAACACCGGAAATTAACGTGACGTACCTACGTGACCTGGAAGTGACGTAGGCACGTTGAGGATGTCACTCTGATTTTGGGGCAAAACTGTATGGTAGAAGCTAATTCTACCACAGAGTTTCTGCCCAAAAGCCAGAGTGTCATCCCCAACATACTTACATCACATAGTTCCGGGTCACACAGGCACATTGTGTTAATTCCTGGTCTTCTTCCTCGCTCCCAGTACGTGCACCCCCCATCCCCTGCCAGCAACTCTGAGGGACCTGACATCCCTATGGAGAAGTACAGAAATCTGCACCTTCCCATTCATATAATGTCCAAACAGACTCTGCGTACAATCTTTCTGGAAAGACTACACCAAAGTAAGTTTGGAAAAGAACTGTATGGAGGAAGAGAAAAACCCAGAAGGTAGATGACTGTATAACAATGTCATGAAGAAGCAACCCCCTCCCCACCAAAAATGCTGCAGGTTTTTGGGGTGGCAGTGCAGAGCTAAAGGTCACTGTGGAAGCAACCTCAAACAATCTCTATCCAGATGAATTGCCTTTTTATATTTTGAGTATTGTTTCCACACTTATGATCCACAGACAGGGTATTATCATGATTACTACTGAACTAAACTGGCTGCAGAAACAGGTTTGTCTGAGAAGTGTACAGGGGATCCGTTCCTAGCGTCAGCAAAACAGTGTGCTTTGATAGCATCTTGTTTAAACAGAACTTATAAACCTGTGCATGTGACAATGTTTGCACATGGACAATGCACTGTTTCTTATTTGTGATTACATTTAACTCCACTGAAATACCAATCTCACAGGGCAGGAGAGCATAGCACACTAGGTGCATTTATGGTGACAGTTTTCAGGTGCTCTTCACATTGTCTGCATACTTCATCTGTGTGCATATTTATGTATATATAATTGCTGCAGTCTGTTTACCCTTCTGCCTTAATCCATGTAATCTAAGGCATTGTATGAGACATAACTCTTCCTTAAAATTTACTATGACAAGCCACACCACTGTAGCAACACGCTCCAACAAACCCCTCTACACCTTCCATCTGCCTTTCCAATTTTTCCTGCTGACACAACCCCAACCCTCTCCACCTCCCCCCACTGAGATACTTTAAAAGTTTCTGAAGTTCCCTTCCTCCCACCACAAACTACATGCCAAAAGCTCACTGTGGGGATTTCCCCATTCCATCCCAATGGACAAGTCACAAATTGCTCTTGTTCCTTTGTTTATGGCTGTTGAGACCAATGTCTGGC
>NW_015174285.1:1106275-1109023 GCF_001447785.1 Gekko japonicus | reverse complement strand
AGCAGGAATCTTTTAGGAAACATCATTCATTAAATGTTTCCTCAGAAAAGAAAAGAGCTGGGTCAGAAAACAGAGATAAAAACAACAACCCAAACTTCCTTCATAGCCAGTATTCTGGAATACTGGAACTGGATTTAGGAATTCTGCATTCAGGTCTTCCTGTGATTTACTAACTGCTGTGGACAAGTCACTCAGATTACATTTCTGTAAAATGGGAATAATTGTGACTAGATTATTTTTCTGAATAGACTATAGTGAATTGTACATATTGCATACTTGGGGCCGCACTAGCACTTTATTATAGGATGCTGCTGTATTTATTTATTTAGCTTAACTGTATTTAATGAAATTGTATGAATTGTACTTTATTGTGTATTTGCTGGTTTTAAACTGTATGTTGGTTTTAAATTGTTTGTAAGCCACCCTGAGCTGCTTCGGCGGGAGGGTGGGGTAGAAATTTAATAAATAAATAAAAATAACATAAATAAACTACAGTAAAGAGAGCCAGTTTGGTGTAGTGGTTAAGTGTGTGGACTCCAATCTGGGAGAACCGGGTTTGATTCCCCACTCCTCCACTTGCACCTGCTGATGTGACCCTGGGTCAGTCACAAGCTCTGGCACAGCTGTCCTTGAAAAAGAGCAGTTTGTGTCAGAGTTCTCTCAGCCCCACCCACCTCACAGGGTGTCTGTTGTGGGGAGGGGAAGGGAAAGGAGTTTGTAAGCCGCTCTGAGACTCCAAGTGAAGGGCGGGGTATAAATCCAATCTCTTCTTCTTCTTCTTTATGCCTCGAGCAAGGAGATAGGTTTGATAAAGCTCAGGTGTTATGTGGTGCAATGGTTAGGCGTACAAGCTTATGGTTCTCAACATGCCTTAGGGATAGACACAGCTCAGCATTGCTGCATGTAATTTATGAACAGAAGGCCCCAGGGTTCAACATCCAGTATTTCCATTGAGAAACATTTTGGGAGAGCCACCACCATTAGGGACAAACATTTTTGACTAGATGGTCTCTGTTCATCGATACAAATTTCATTGCTAACCACTTCATTAAATGAGAGTGAATATAAGATGGCAACACACAAGGACAGACATGGCCTCAGCGTTTAGATTGGGAAGATGCCCATTCATTGTTAACTTTCAGGTACCAGCATGTTGGTCTCAAAACAACTAGCCTTGGTAAGCAAAACAGCAATTGTTTTAAGGAGACTACCATCTTCCATCTGATAATCCAATGTCTCGTTTCCAACTGCAACTACCAGCAATGACTTCTGAAGATATAAGAAACTGTGCATTTAGAAACTTGTGCCTATCAAGAAGCAGCTTTCTAAATCTTAGCAGTGATAAAGCACAGCAGAAAGACCTTTGTTCTGTCTTGGAAAATAAAAAGTATTTCATCTACCAAAAGCACAGCCCCTTTCTTTCTTTCATTCGGGTCATGGTCGTATTGATATCCTCTGCACTGAGGGTTTTCTCTAGCTGTTTTAAGCATTTGAAAAGGCATGCTGAGGGAAAACAAGATTGCCTGGTCCTGCTCCACCAGCCAAGTCTGCACCATTTTAAAATGGTTGAATACTTCTCTAAAATGACATCTAGTTTGGCCCTAAGTGTGGGCTGCTGACAACATTATAATGTGAACCCTGCTTTGAGCCAAGGGCGTAGACTTTCCAATTTCCCGGGGGGGGGGGGAGGGCCTGGGGCTGGGCCAGAGGCATTGCTCTGCTAGGTCTTTAAAAAAACTAAGGCCCAGTGACATCAAAGGGAGGAGCCAGTGACATCACAGGCCATTGTCACTATTTATGGAGTCAGAGCCATGTGGGATTTAGGAATGGGCTCCCCCGAAACTTAGGGGGGCCTGGGAACCCCCCTAGACATGCCCCTGGGCTAGGCTAAACCCAGGAAAAGGGTGGGAGTTGGCCAGTGGTTAAAACAGGTTGCTTACCTGTAACTGAGGACCTTCGAATGGTCATCTGTGCATTCACACCTCTGGGATATAATGCGCCTGCGCTGACCCTGATCGGTATAATAGCTCCACTGCACATGACCAAGGGAGGGGCACGACAATCCCGCCAGTTCCTTCTGACCGCTGCCCTCGGTCTCCAAAGAAAGCAAGGAAGGACCGAAAGCAGAGGGGAAGGAGGGTGGGTGGTGTGAATGCACAGATGACCACTCGAAGATCTTCAGTTACAGGTAAGCAACCTGTTTATCTTCTTCGTGGTCTCTGTGCATCAAACCTTTGGGAGACTGAAAAGCAATGCCCACCTACCTGGAGGAGGGAGCTGAGGTCCTAAATCTGCGCCGCCTGCAACACCGCTCGTCCCACAATTGAACGCTGATGAAGACGAACATTGAGGGCATAATGCCTCACAAACATGTGAGGCGTGGCCCAAGTAGCTGCGTTGCAGATATCTTCCAACGACGCACCTCCCAAGAAGGCTGTGGATGCTGCCACTGCCCGGTAGAGTGTGCCCGTAGCGGACCTGGGAGTGACTTCTTGGCTAGCATATAGCACAACTTAATAGTCTCCACAATCCACTTGGATAGACATTGGGATGACAGCTTCTTCCCTTGAGAGGGTAGAGCATAAACAAGGCCAGAGATTTCCAAAAAGGCTGTGTTCGATTTAGGTAAAAGAGTAAAGCTCTTTTGACATCCAATGAATGAAAACAGCGTTCTTCCTCCATTGAAGGAGATGGAAAGAACATTGGAAGAACAATGTCCACTTGCAGGTGAAACTCAGAAACAACTTT
>NW_015174285.1:1102994-1105047 GCF_001447785.1 Gekko japonicus | reverse complement strand
AGCCTCCGGGAGAGCGTACCTCCCTGTTTGTTGATATAACACAGGGCTGTGGTCTGTCAGAACTGTAACCACTTGCTCGATCACTAGGTGTCGGAAAGACCTGAGTGCGTACAGCACTGCCAGGAGTTCCAGGAAATTTATATGATTGTGTGCTACATGGGATTCCCATCGAGCCCCTACACAAAGACTCTTGAGATGTGCGCCCCATCCCCAGAGGGATGCATCTGTAGTCAGCATGAGTGTTGACGTGAGTGGATGGAATGGGGCTCCTGCTAGGAGATTCATATTCACAGGATCTGTCCACCAAAGCAGAGACCCCAAAATGGATGGTGGGAAGACAAGACGAAGGGATTGGGGATGACTCTGTGGGCGAAACCTGCGTACGAACTATAGCTGCAGAGGTCTCATGTGCAGTCTGGCAAAAACAATGACGTTGATGGTGGCAGCCATCAAACCCAGCAGCCGCTGGATTTGCTTTGCCGTAGCATGTCCAGACTTGTGGAATAGAGTCACTAGATCGACAATGTCCCCTGCTCTCTGAGGAGGGAGAAAAGCCTTGGAAACGACAGAGTCTAGGATAGCTCCTATAAACTGCACCCTTTTGGTGGGAAGTAGCATTGACTTTTTTAGATTTACCTTGATGCCTAAGGACGTCAGGACGGTCAAGGTTAGGTTTACATTGGTGAGCAGGGATGCCTCTGAATCTGCTACCAGTAACCAATCGTCTATATAGGGAAATATCTGAACTCCCTTTAGACGGAGGTGTGCCACAACTACCACCATAATCTTCGTGAAGACCCGAGGGGCCGTGGATAATCCGAACGGGAGGGCTTTGAATTGGAAATGCCGGTTGCCTACTGCAAATCGGAGGAAATAATGGTGGGTAGGGTGGATGGAAACATGGAAGTAAGCCTCCTTGAGGTCCAATGTAACCATCCATGTCCCTGGATCTAGGAGTGGAAGGATGGACTGTAACGTTGTCATCCTGAACATTTTGTATGTGATGAAAACTTGGGTTTTCCACTGTAGGGATGGGACGGACGACTCAGAGGCCTTTGCCAGTGTGGCTCGGAGGAAGATTTAGATGATGGTCTACCTGACCATTGTTTGGACCATGGTTTTCTCTTATGCGGTTTAGTAGGAGGTGCAACCCCTAAGCTGCGAGATGTCTTGATGCTTTTGTCAAGCTCTTGAAGTACCGCATCCGTGGTGGAGCTTAAAAAGTCCATCACCTTCGAATGGAAGATCCTCTACAGTGGTTTTAGTTTCTGGCTGTAAGGCAGAAGAACGTAACCATGTGTATCTGCGTAAGGTGACTGCAGAAGTGAGAGTCTTTGCCGCTGTATCCAGTGAGTGATTGGATATGTTAAGTTGATGTTTCGCCAAGAGTATCCCCTCTGTTTGAATGCCTCTAGCTTGGTGCCTACAATCATCTGGGAGGGTTGAAATAAATTCAGAGACGTTTGTTCCCAGAGAGAATACTGATAACGTCCCATGCAGGCTGCATAATTGGAGGTTTTGATACCCAGAGCTCCGGCAGTATAAAATTTTCTGCCGAAAGAGTCAATTTTTCGTCCCTCTTTATCTGGAGGTGTAGAATGAGTACTCTTGCCCTTCGTCGAGGACGTAACCACTAACGAATTAGGCTTTGGATGAATGAAAAGGAATTCTGCCCCAGATTCTTGAATCTTTTACATATGATACAACCTCTTATTAGAGATCGATACAGAGGAAGGATGAGTCCAGGGGGCTTTGGCTGTTTGCAAAAGGACCGACGTCATGGGAAGGGCGACTGCTGTCTAAGTGTCCATTTGTACGATATCGAAGACTGAGTCGGTGACTGTTGGCAGAGGCTGGATGGTGGGCAGAGCTAGTGTGTGAGCCATACGTTTAATAAAGTCCCCATAGGGTTTAATAGGGAGTTCAACCTTGACTTGTTGCTGAGGGGACGCTTCTATCGGTGGATGGGGACTCTCCTTATCTGAGTAAGAGCTGGGGAAGCTGGACGGATTTGAGGGTTCAGAGAATGACGTTTGGAGGATCAGCATCGAAG
>NW_015174285.1:991235-1102593 GCF_001447785.1 Gekko japonicus | reverse complement strand
CTTCAAGCCTCTCCCATTGTTTCCAATGGGCAATCCTGCCATTCCTTTTATACATCCCAGTTAGTTGTCCCTTTGAAACTGTACCACACCATTTTAAGTAACAGCAAAATGAAGAGCATGAACATGTACAGAGTGCACATTTAAAAGGCCTTTGATCTGCATGCCCCCCAATCTTGTTCATGCAGATGAGCTTACCATTTAAAAATGAAATGGAAATTGAAAGAAGAACTTAGGAGTGGTTGAAGCAGGGCTGCCCCACTACCATGAAAAAAACAACATCTGTTCTCAATCAAGGATATATAGACCCAAGTAAAATAAAATAGGGATACACTTCCCCAAAAATGTAAATTGGAGCCCAGCAAGTACGTTGGGCCCAACAGAGGCTTTGCAGTCTGACTGTTGCTACATTGAAAGTGGGTGGAGACAGCCAGGGTTAAGGACTGTACTTTCTTTTCTGACAGACACCAAACATATTCAAGGACTGATATATTCTGGATATCAAAAAACTTAGTTATTAACCTACAGTATGCAAAGATACAACCAAAAACCTGATGGATCCAGTCGCAAGAGACCTTCTCTTCCTGCTGTAAGGAATGTCATCAAATCTCTTTCCCCACTCAGCTTTTTCTGTCTCCAGAGATCTGTCTTCCTAAAGACTCTCTATACATGAGGGCCTGTTCATAGGAATAACATAAATTTTGAAATGCCTTCAGAGAAGATCAATCACTGGGCATCATCACTTACTCTATCTGGAAAAGTCAAATAAGAGTCTAATTCAGATACAGTTCAGTGCTCATATTTCCATCTTATCAAATATCCCATATAGTCTAAACATAGGGTTGCCAACTCTGGAGTGGGAAACTTGGGGATGGAGCCCTGGGGGGGCAGGGTTTGGGGAGGGGAGAGACCTCAGCAGGGTAGAATGCTAACACAGAAGTAAGACCTATGGAATGCCTTGGACCTAAGCCTGTTGTGATGAAAGCATTGGGAGTAAAACAAGCCTACCATTGGGGGGGGGGCGCTTGTCAGAAGAATCTCCCTTCATTCTGAAGAAGTGTGTGTGCACAGGAAAGCTTAATTAATTTTTGAGCTTGTATTTCTCATATCCCTGATACTATATTCATCCACAAACAGATTACCAAAATAACAAAGGCCCCTATCTCAATTATACTAGAGTATACTGTATTAAATTAATTTCTAAGAGTACTGAGAAAAGGAAAAAACCCAACCTCTCTAACCCTTATAAAATGATATCTGTCCCCTATATAAATATGTAAAATATCTAGTTAGATAATTCATTATTTAGAATCAAGATTATTGAGATTATTAGAATTAAAGTTAAAATCAACACTTTTAAAATTACTACCCGAGAAATATTTTTTTTAATGGAGAAAGAAAATGAATACATGTCCCACTCCCTGTCAGTCTCAACCTTAAAAGACACTGAGCAAATTAAAAGTAAAACAACAAAACAGAACAGGGTAGAATGAAGGAGAAAAGTAAGTCATGGCTTCAACAGTCACACTAAGGTTGCAAATTGCATTAAAGGACCCCCTGCTTGCTCAGGCTGTTCTAAATGATTCAAAGGTTTTTCCTTGCTGTTCTTCCTCAGCCTTTCTTATATCCCTTTCTTTGGCAACTGTGATAAAGATCGAAGTAAGGGGGGGGGTAGAACCTAATTGAGAGTCAGATGAACAAAATTTGAGTGCAGTGGCACCTTTAAGACCAACAGTTTTATTCAAAGTATAAGCTTTCCTGTGCAAGCACACTTCCTCAGATGGTAATCAAAAGGAAACCCCCCCCCCCAAGCCTTTAAGCTGTTGTCGCTCCAACTGCAGGGAGAGCTCAACATCAAATCTCCAATGCAGAAGGAAAGGGAGAAAGACAATCAAATATCAAAAACTCTGAGAGAGAGACACTTTGGCAAGTGTAAAATTAAATGAAGTGAAGGAGTCCACTCACCCTATTCACCACTCAACGGCACCCAAAGGAGGGTGGGAGGGGTGGATTTGTTGTATAGCAGAGAAAAGGTAAAGAAATCAAGCAGCTGAGTGCAATAAATCACATAAGGCAAGGACTGGCAACAAGAAATAAACCGCAGCTGAGACAAGAGTCAACATTTAAAGGGGAAAGCAATAACTAGAGCCAAGCTATGGCATGAATGCACACAAATATACAGGGAAATGAATAAACAAATATGTGAACTTTAAAGCAAAATGGAAAACAAATGGAAAATGACAGTTAGTACCTCCCCCCAAGTCTGCTTACTGTAAATTCCAAACCACAGGAAAGCTTGCACCTCTGACATGCTCTCCCTCCTTCACCCTCCCTTCCCCCCCCCAAGGAGGAGGGGGGGGGTTTGCTCGGCTTTGTAGCTCTGCCGCCCACAATTGAGTGAGCTGAGCAAAAGCAAGCTGCAACCACAGCAGCCCAGAAAGGAAGCAGCCAGAGGGAATTTCATCACCCTGCGCTCAGCCAAACAGCTGTGCGCTCAGAAGTAAAAATTAGTGTGCCTAGCGCACAGGACTCACCTTAAAGGGAACACACTTTGGAGCATGCATGGCCAGCCTAGGGTCAGGCCAGCTGCCCGGCGGCGGCACCAGAGAGCAAAGAGGCGCACCTCCCCCCATCCCAGGGTTTTGAGTCTCCATAGCAGCATAGGCTGGGGCCTGGGGAACAAACTACCCCGGAGGCTAACCCCCCCCAGCTCCAGCTTGCGAAGGCATTCTATGTGCAGCAGGCTCCAGCTCCTCCAGACTGAACTGAGGGCTGCTGGGAGCTGGGGGTGAGGCTTAGTTTCTAGGAAGCAAACCCCCGCCCTGACTTCCCTCCCAGTCCCAACCCTTCCGACAGAAAAAAGAGGGAAAAAACCCTCCGTTTTCAAAATGGGGTGGGGGCACGGTGTGTGTGTGGGGCAAGGCTCTGTCTGGCACTGGTTGACCCCACCGGGGGGCTCAGAAAGTTCAGGGAAGGCGCCAGCTCCCCAGCCCCCGCGAAGATGACGCCGATGCTTTGAGCTCAGCAAAGTAAACACTGGCGCCCTGACCTCGATAGCCCAGGCAAGCCCAATCTCATCAGATCTCAGAAGCTAATTAGAGTTGACTCTGGCAAGTACTTGGATGGGAGACCTCCTTGGAATACCAGCAGTCGGGAGGACAGAGGCAGGCTTTATCCAGCCACCTCTCTAAATATCCTCCAGGCCCCCCATAGGGATCAGTCACAAGAGGTCACCATGACTTCCAGCTGCAGACACACATGCACACACGCATATATGAAAAATACCAAAAAATACCCCCCCAAGAAACGAAATCACTGGCTATGCAGACTTCTTCAAAGCTTCTACTCTGTAACTGAAACCAGCAACGCAGTACTAAACAGTTATACCCTTCTAAGACTACTGAAGGCAATGGGCTAAGAAGGGTATAACTGTGTTAGGATTGTACTGTCAGTTTCTATAGGTGCTATCTCCTCCGTGATCTCAGAAAATCTGAATTGGTCTTTGGAGGTCTGAGGGCTCCAACTTGGAACAGAAAGAGAACAGTTGGGAAAGATAGCAGGGTTAAGAGTAAGGAAAGAGGCAGCACAGGGGTTATAAAGACAGCCCAAATCCCAATTCCTCCCCAATGACCATGCTGATACCTCCACAGTGGGTGAGCCCATACAGTGTGTAGCCTTTGTGACACAGGCACTGGAAGCTCCCTGGTGTGTTTATGCAGATGTGGTCACAGGTTCTGTCAAAGGAGCATTCATCAATATCTGGGAACAGGAAAAGAGAGCATGAAACACATTTGAACAACTATACAGCGGTACCTCCCTGAGGCCCAGTTTACTTTCTTCAAGAGTGAGAAATTCTGCAACTGTATCCATTGTCAAAGGGCAGAGGAAGAAAATGGCCCTATCTACTTTCCAGTCTAAGAGAAGCAAGACAAAATACCTAGCTGACATACCTCTCCCCCAATACCTAAGAATTACAATCAAGAACAAATAACACCATTTAGTGCACATCTGTCACCCTTTAACCACTAGGTCATGCTCAAAAGGGAAGATAAGGGACCCTGGTTTTTTCCATAGGCAATACAAGCTTACAAGGCAAATAAAGATTTTTAGTTGAGTTAGCAGTTATTAATCTAGAACTGGGAATGGGGAGGAATACTGGCAATTTATTCCTGATTTATTAATACATTACACAAGAGTTTGATCTTTTATACGTGGGCCAAGATTATCATTCATCAGCTACCTTCCAATGCATTTCCATCAAGCAAAACAAAGTATTGAATCCCAGAGCTGATACAAGAAGTCATAAAGGCAGAAGAGAAAAAAAGTCTGAGAATAGGCAAAGTATATCCAAACTTCCTAACAACACAAATGCAGTGAGATGCTCTTAAATAGTTCTTTCTCACCCCACCCCCAGTAGAAGATGTGCCATCCTAGCAGAGTCTTTGCCAAGGGAGATGCCTAACCATTTACTTTTCTCTACAGGAAATTTAACTGTGTCTGCAAGGCGCAGCCAGCTGATTGGCTTTATGTTTATGTCAGTGGTTTCATTAAGTTAATTGCCACAATCTCATTAAAAAAGCCCAGTGAAGGCAGAGCCTGGATGGAGATGAAAGAGGTCATAGTCTAAGCATACGGCAGTGCTCCCTGCCTCAGCTCTCAACACACGCCTGGTTTCCCTAGGGCCAGGCCGTGTGCATTTAGAATAAAACACCTGTACTAGATCACATGTTAGCTGAAGCCTGCCCCAGCCAGCAGGGAGGGGAGAAATTCCAGCTGCTGATTCAGAGAGGGAAGAAGAGCCTGATGTGAAACACAGCTGTACACTTGAGCACGTTGCTTCTTCAGGTCTGGATTGTGATCTGGTGTCAGTCAACAGCATACAGTATGGGGGCTGCTGTCCAACATGTTATGTGTTTCCAAGCTATTAGTAAAGGGAGATATAGGTTATTCTATTGTTTCTACTAGGCATTTTGAGGAAAAGCATAGCAACACTGGATGACTGTAGCAAAAGTTGGATTATATTCTGATTCAAGTGTGAAAAGTATCTGAGAATGGCAAAAATGCTCAGACTTCACAGATATAGTTCAAAGATGGGGTGTATGGTTGATGCCCAACTGAAAGTCATAGTTATGAGAAACTTGTAATCACTATATTTAAATATACTTTGTTATAATAAAAAGTGGCAAAACCAACAAGTTTTTAGATATTTTAAGAAGATATTCAAGTTAGACCACTTTGTATGGGGTTTGAAGTGGTAAGATAAATAGTTAGGCAAGAAGGTACGCCCTTATCAAGTAGGACAGCTAACTACTGTTGGGAGAGGATCTTAAAAACCCATAAACAATCAAGTCTGAATTAATTAGCAGTTTCTTCTTAGAAGGGGCTACTTGTGTGTGACCTGCTTATCTTTGGGTAAGGTAGTTTAATGAAGTCATATAATTGTTCTGCCTTAATTACCTAAGTAGCACTAACGGATGGTATAGCTTTCTTTTGATTTAGTCAGTGTTAAAGGTGCATATATTTATGTTGTAATAAAAAGATAAAATGGAAGGAAAGATTCTCCAGTATTATTACTTGTGTACTATACCCATAAGAAACCAAAAATATTGTTAAGGTATATCTATTGCCAGGAATTAAATGATCTGATATAAGAAAGACAACTAGAGGTGTGATCACACGCACAATTAGCCGCGCCATAGACGCGAATGCCGGGTGGATTTAAAGGGTGCGATCAGACACGAACATCTGGGAAGTGCCCCGCACCCATCGGCAACCCGTTTTGCTCCGCCACAGAAGTGGAGTAAAAAGACACCAGGGAAAGTCTGGTAGCAAACGGGTTGCTACAGGTCACGGACAGACTTTCCCCTGTCTGATCGCTGCAGTGTGCTCTCATGGTGTCGGGATGGCCGTTGTTTTTCCCCCCCTTCTCAGTATGTGCATCATCGCACACTCCATAGAGAGCCCTCGTGCTGAGATGTGATTAATTAATTCCCCGTTTAAGCACATCGGGAACAAAAGGCAAAAAAAACCCAACCCCAACTTACCCGCGGTTGTGTCTGATCACGCAGTGAGTGGCGGGGTGCCCCCGTAGCTTCAAAGGACTGTGTGATCGAGCAACTGCGGGTCAAATTCTTCCAGGGGAAATAGCCTCCCTCCCCCCCCCCCGTGTTATCTCACGCGTGTGACCACTACCTAGATGGCCCAAGTAACCAGGTCCCAGGTTTTTATCTTCATGGGTAGATACTGTTAAATTTTGTCACAAATGGTTTCCCCTCCACCTTTTTTGAATTCTTAAATCAGGACAGGCTTTTATATTTCTCACTCTTCGTTTTTTGTGTGCATTATAGAATGAGGCTGAATCTACATGTCACAAGACAAATACAAGGTTCACCATATAATGCAGGGGGGGGCGCTATTTGAAGGGGCCTGCTAGGTACAATTTCAGCATAACTCCTGCCCCGACCACTTTCCCCACAACCAGCTTCCAAGACTGAAAATTAGCTCCCACCCACTGATTCCCCCTGTGTTTTAGAACACGAATTTGTTGAGGTAACATATTTCTAGCCTTGGCGCAGGAAGGTTTTCAGCTTTGGTTTAAAGCTAGGAAATTAAGTTTTCAGAACCATGAATTACAAAGAACAAAAGCTTCCACTCTGAACTAACTATATATTATATCTTCCAACAATTTTGACTGAGGAATAAGAATGTAATTTCAGACAGCAGAGAAGCCTAAGGGGATGCATGGTGTTAATTAACTGCTATACAGACATTTTGTTTTATTGCTGATTGATACTAGGTTGGAAACTGGTGCGAAGTGCAATGGAGACTAGGGATGCAGTTCTATTCTATGTCTAGGCTGATTCCACATGAGGGGTTTTTCTGTGGCCATCATGTTGATGGTGCAGTTGTTCAATTTGCACTTTCAAAAGAGATTCCACATGGCACAGTGTAATCCTGTTTTTCACCCTTTTTCACCATTGCATAGTGCTGCTCAAGAACAGCCCAACAGTAAACTTTTTTAAAAAATTAGTACTGCTCCAGAATAATGCAATACTGTGAATCCTCTGGTAATGCTAAGTGCTGGAAGGTAATGGCTGTCTCACTGAGGTCATCTTCATAGAAAAGACTAACTGGCATCCTACTGCTTTCGGGAAGAGGAGAGAGCTCTTCAGAAATTTTTCAAACACTAATCTAGAGAGCAGAGAAAAGCACTTGCCACTTATATTATTGTTACAACACTGTCGTAAAGCCCGCCTCCCCATTTCAATTTTGTTGGTTTGAGCAACAACACCAAGGCAGAGAAAGAGGGCGAGGGGGGTGGGTTTCTTTCATTCAAACACAAAGTGTACCTTCCCTTCCAGAGACATGAAAAAGACTGTTCTAACATCACAGTGCTGGGTAAGATCATTTTTCTTTTCTTATTTTAAAAAAGCAGCACTGTTAGTTGAAGAAACAGAAATGTTAGTGGAAATTATATGTGCAGGAAGGAAGGAAGATAATTGTGTGGAAAACAAAAGGTGCAAGTCTAGAGTTGCTGAAATGGTGGAAAACTTTGCATGGAATCAACAAAGGTCCCTCTTTCACCTCTCAACCAACAGTTCAGACATTTTTCATTTCTGTCTTCTCGGGTGCGTGATCAATTCAGTGTTTCTTTAGCCTTCATACTCAGGCAATCCTTGCATCACTTTCTTGTGCCAACACTCAAGATGATATTACCTTGACAGGTCCTTTCATTGATCAACAGTTTATATCCCTTTTTACAACTGCACTCAAAACTGCCCACTGTGTTCCTGCAGATGTGATCACAGCCACCATTGTTCAACCGGCATTCATCAATATCTGTGATGGGAAGGAAAAACAAAGGGGAAAACACGTTTAACTAAAATACTTAGCAAAAGAAAACCTAGGTGTACACGTAGATCTTATGTACATGAACGTCCACAAAAGCAGCCATGCCCCACTTCAGGCAGAGATTGGGCGAATATAGATAACCAACTGGTATGTTTTGTACTACTTGGTTGCTTGGTCAACTGTATTACTACCCAAGTGGTATGATATTTTTCTGCCAGGCATTCTTATGTGATGACAAAGTTAGAGTACTTACTAAGTGGTAATACTTCCTCACATATCTCATATGGCTGGATGGTAATCTGATCAGTAACCTGTGGCTGGTGGAATTTATTGGGATGATGTTCTCCTTAACAGCAGAATTTGGTGGCTATTATCTTCTTAGATAGCTTGTCTTCCCTACTTTGTCTCCATGTTTTTCAGACTTCACCATATCACGTGTTTGTATATTTTGTAAGATTTCAGAACTTGTAGTTTCTATGAGGTATTTTTAAAATCTTCATTTATGTATAGATTCATTTGAGGGTATTGTGGAATGTTTTTAAAATTTATTTGAAGGTATTCATTTTTTAAACTGGGAAACCATAGCCTGATTCTTCATGCTATCTTTGTGTATTTATTTATTTAGGATATTTTTATGCCACTTCTTCAGAGTCCTCCTCAAGGCAGCTTATAGACAGAATCACCACAATATTAAAAATAAGCCACTGGACTTAAGTGGCATAAAGCAGACCATTAAAAAGCTGATAAGATAAAAATCCTTAATTAAAAGTCTGGGTAAAATGATGTGTTTTGGCCTGGCATGTAGGCACCAAGTGAACCTCCAAGGGGAGGCCGTTCTAAAGGTGAGGTGCCACCAGAGCAGGGCCGGTGCTACCATTAGACCAACTTGGCAACCGCCTAGAGCGCAGACATCAGTGGAGTGCAGAACTGATGGCAGGGGTGGGGCTACCTGGCAGGCCAGTGCGTGTCTATGACGCGGGAGGTGAGGGCACTTCTCCTTCCCCACTGGCGGGGACAGGAGAATGGCTCCGGGATGGCAGACAGTGCCAGTGCCTGCGAGCCCACAGGTCCCGCTGTCCCCCAGGCACCCTAGAAGATCTCCCCTCCCTGTTCACATTAACCCTCTGTCTCCCAGTCAAGCTGGCCCAGGAACCCTGCCTACCACTTCTTCTGCAGCCAGCCTTTCAAATCCATTCTCTTGCCCCTCCCATGCCTGCAATGGGTCAGTCGACTGTGCTAGGGGGAGGGAAAAGACCATGGAGGTGAGCTGGGACCCAGGGCTGGGGCAAAAGCCAAGCTGCAAACAAGGAGGGAGAACAGCTATAGAGGATGAGGGCCAGTGTGAATGCCCTCCCGAGTGAGAGAGTGTGTGTGTGTGTGCGCAAGCTGGGGTGGGAAGGCCATGTGCCTCCTTCCCTCTCAGCAATGTGGCCCAGCAGCCCTCATGGGTCTGCCGTGGCCAGTGCCATCGAGAGAGGAAGGAGGGTGTGTGTGTGCGCATGTGTGAGCTGGGGTGGGGTGGGAAGGATGTGGGCGCCCTCCTTCTCCCTGTATCTCTCTGTGTGTGTGTCTTCCCACCCCCGCTCTCTCTCTCTCTCTCTACCCCCCATCTCTCCCCCCCATCTCTCTCTGTCTCTCTCTCTCTCTCTCGCTCTCTTGCCCTCTCTTTCCCCCCTCTCTGTCCCTTTCTCTTGCTGACTTTCTCTCTCTCTTCACCCCTCACTGTCTCTCTCTGTCTCTCTCTTCCCCCTGTTTGTCCCTGTCCCCCCTTTGTCTCTCTCTCTCTCTCTTCCCCTCTCTGCCCCCCTCTCTCTGTGTCTGTCCCCCTCCCCCCTCTCTCTGTCTTTCTCCGTCCCTATTTTAACTGTCAAAAGGAGATGGGAAAGACCTCTGCCTGAGATCTGCTGCCAGTCTGAATGGAAAATAGTGAGTTTGATGGACCAATTGCCTGATTCAGTAGAAGGCAGCTTCATGTATTCAAGGGCAGCATGCCTAGGAAAGTGCACACAAAATGAGATTCTGATGTGCCTGAAATGGAAACATTAAAGAGGCTTAAATTTCAACATCACAATTAACAGGATTTTTCAAAATGCTCTGTGATTTGTCTTTTTCTGTTTGAGACAGAAAATCAGAGATTGTATTACTTGTTCTCACAATTAAAAAAAAAGAAATTAGCAATTTCAAATTTTGTGTTTTTCATTCTTCCTAAAATGTCTTTTTGTTTAAAAAATGGGGGGGGCCCGGGGGGGGGGGGGAGAAGGTAGCCTCACCTAGTGTGCAAAAAAACCTGGCACCGGACCTGTCTCTAGTTGCTGCCCACCTCACCTCTGAAGGCAGAGGCACAGAAAGCAGAGCCTGAGAGGCAGATCTTAACTGGCTGGTTGAATAGTATGGGAGGAGATGGTTCTTCAGGTACCCTAGTAGCAAGGGCTTTAGGGTCTTAAAGGTAAGAACCAGTACTCTGAGTTGTCCCCAGAAACAAAAGAGCCAGTGTGGTTCTTTCAGTACAGGGGTGATAATATCCCAGTAACCAACTCCTGACAATAGTCTAGCTGCCACATTTTGGACCAACTGAAGTTTCCAAACCATTTTCAAAGGCAGCCCCACATAGAGGTCACTACAGTAAACAAATTTGGATGTGATCACAGCATGCATCACTGTTGGCCAGATTAGCCTTTTGAAGAATGGCCATTGTTAGCAACCCAGCTGGAGCTGATAAAGGTATGTGCTACGGACAGATAATGAGCCTCCAACCATAGGCCAGTAGCACCCCAAGCTATTAACTTGCTCCTTCAGGAGTAGAGCAACCCCATCTAGGACATGCTGACTCTGCAGTCTTTGACAAGCTTCTCGATTGACCAATAGCAGTGCCACAAATCCTTGGGTAATCATTGACTCCTGAGCCAGAAAGCTCTCGAATGATCTGAAGCGCTGCACCTACTATGAGACTTGCGCCGATAGCACCTCAGTCTTGTCTGGATTGAGCTTCAGTTTATTGGCTCTTATCCATCCCATTATCTTCTTCAAGCACCTTCTCAGGACTGCCACAGGCTTAGCTGTTAGCTGGGTGTCATCTGCACATTGGTGACACCTCACTCCAAATCCCTGGATGATGTCTCCTGAGGTTTCATGTAGATATCACATAGAATGGGGAACAACCCAGGCTTGAATCCAGACTGAAATGCATCTAGATAATCCATCTCCGCAGTGACTGCCTAAAGCTGTGTAGCCATCACCTGCTCCAGCAGCTTGCCCAAGAATGAAATACTAATCACCAGGTGATAGTTGTTTAGGTCATTTGAGTTTAGGGATGCCTTCTTCAGGAGAGGTCTCAAAACTGTCTTTTTCAAAGCAGTTGGTAGCACATCCTCCCTCAGAGAGATTACCTACTGTACCCAGTTAACCAACCCAGCCCGGCATTAAAGTAATAAGCCATGAGGGGCATGAGTCAAGATTGGTGGGACACACACTTCAAAGCACTTTGTCCACTTCATTAGGCCTCACCACCTGAAAAACATCCATACAGCTAGGACCAGACTACACTCCAATAACATCCTGAGACTGAACTAGTCCAACTGTGGTGTCTAAGTCATGGCAGACGCAAGCAATTTTATTAGCAAAATGCATTCCAAAGGAGTCACAGTGGGCTTGTATGTTTTCCAGGTCAACATCCTCTGAGGCTTGAGATAAAAGCTCCTTCATAACCCAGAAAAGTTCCATTGGACAGCAATGTTTGGACGCAATGATGGTAGAACAGTGAGTTTTCACTGCCACCAGAGCCACAGAATAGACATGATAATGTTCTCTCACCTGTGTTTCATATCATTTGCTTTGAGTTTTTCTGTACTTGCACTCTAACCATCTGCCCAACTGTTTCATCATCCGAAGCCCTCAGTAAACCAATGGGTACTGTGTGATGAAGGAGTTAGGTGGGGTGTTTGTACACTTCCTTCTTTGTTTAACATGCAAGGTGAACCTTTTTTGGACTTTTTTCCCATCATTAAAAATCCCCATGGAAGTGGTATATGCACATGCTCATATGGGCAGACAGCATGCGTGCACATCCACACAACAGAAGAATATTTTTTAAAAAGAATAAAGAAAAATCCACTTAACATCTTCGCAGCACCAGAAAAGTCAGTAATTATAGAGTGATAGTATCATGGAATATTAGCTTTTAGCACTTATTCAGGAAGTGAGCAACGCTTGAACAAACATTTAGGAAGAGAACAGACTTCCTCATGTTTCCCCACATGGTGAGCAGCTTATCTGTATATGCCTTTTGATGCATAATTTTATGGGAGTAAAACTTCAAAAGGTGATAAGAAGCTGTTCATTGGAACAAGATATATTTTCTTCCTATATGTATCATCATACTTAAGATTGTAATTTTTCTTCCTCAAAGGCAACTGAGCATAAAATGTTCTCAGTACTAAAATGTTGTCTGAACTAATGAAAGGAGCTTTGACTCTCAAAAGCTTATACCCTGAAAATCGTGTTTGTCTCTAAGGCGCTACTGGATTCAAATCATTGTCTGAATTAATACTGGTCACACACACAGTGTGTAGGCTTCCCACAGCAAGTGCTCTAAAGCAGCAGCTACTTGAGTAGAAAGCCACCAGATGTTAAGACTGGAGGAGTGTGAAGGCAGCAATGATTTAGACATTTTTGCCTCAAGTAGCAAAAAGCTAAATCCAGCCCTGGACAACCATGATCACAGCCATTAGTGTCTCAATGAGGTGGCTAGGTAAGGGAGGAGGCGAGGGAGAAGGCTAAGACATGTCCCGGGCTCCAGGATCACAATAATCAAGGTCTGGATGAGGTGGCTAAGTGGCTTTTGGTGCTCAAATAACAAGGAGAGGGACTGTAAAGAAGAAATAAATTGGAAGAGGAAATAGTCTTCAGAGAACAGTAGTTTTGAAAATAAATGTGAACATTTTTTAAAACCTCACAACTTGGCTGTTTTGCAAAAGCAAACATAAAACCCCCCACATAATTCCCTAAATTCTCAAAAAGCTCCAACTACCTGTTAAGGGATATTTTTACTTACAAGCCAGAAAATTTACTGCTAGGAAATGGTCTGTAAAATAGAATGAGCCAAGGCTGATAAATCCCAGAAAAAGACCTCAGACAGCCCTCATCCAAGGCTGCTCCCTTGTCTCCCCCCCACCCCAACAGTTCCAGCAAGAACTATGAAGCTGGAGCTTTTACTATTATTATTATTGTTATTGTGAGTGAAGTGAACTAGCAGTAAAACAGCTCCAAACTGTAATAAAATCCCAGACACAGGGGATATGGCTCTGGGTTATTATGCTTTCCTGGAACTCTAGCATCTTAGAGGCGGTGAGCTCTGAAAAATAATAACGAAGCAAATGGGGTCTGGAATCAGTAAGGCGGTTAGACAGCTTTCAGCAGAAGGGCTTTTTCCTTTTAACTAAGGTCATGTTCCCTGGAGCTGCCAGAGACAGAACACAGATGCCCTCCATTTGTGGAGTCTCACCTTTTTCTCTGCGAGCCTTTCCAGATGATAAAAAAACCCAGCCTACACGCTTCTCTTACAGAAAACCTCATGCTAACGCAGATCCAACGCCAACAGCGTGATATCCTGTCTTTGTGTAATGGATTGGAGGAAGGCATTTTTCTGTTTAACGTTTACTGAATTTTCTTCTCGATTGCCTCTTTAAAATAAATATATTGGGAGGAATGTGTGCTCTATCTCTGGAAGGGACAACCCTTTAAAGAATAAATAAAATAAAAAGCAAGTAGTCCATGAAGGATAGGGCACTGTTGTAATGGGAAAGGGCAGCCTTCTGGAATTTGCTCCTTTTTAAAAAAAGGTGCAACCCAGCATCAGAGTGGTGCTCAGCCTCGAACAGTGCAAGCCTAAGCAGAATTTTATCAGTCTATGTCCGCCAAAGTAAATGGTAAACTGTTATTGTAAAATAACAAAACAAAAACACCCTTCCAAGAGTTACCTTGTTTCACATCAGTTGATGCTGCAGCATTATTCAGCAGATGTCCATGGCCTGTCTCTAATCATATTTCATAACACATTCACTTGCAAATGGATATAGCAGTGGGGAGCAGGGGTAGGAATAGCATTTTCCAAGTAAGAAAACACGAGTAAGAGTGCACGGTAAAATATGAAATCCTTGTGACAGACGAGCTACCTAGATAAAACTATCCAGAGTCAAGAGTAATGTATGAGTAACGACTGTTCTGTTATTTTGTAAAAACAACCTTCTGGAAAGCTTTAAATGCTTTGGTTGGATCGAGGATATTGGCTTGATGCAGAGCAGAAACCATGGATACGTGCAAGCAGATCTAATTTAACAGGGCCGTGCCTGAAGTAGTAGTCTCATCAGTTTAAGTGTTTGCTCATGAACCCACTGGGTATGTGAAAAAACAGCTCCTTTTCACATATGCATGCTAAGAGGTATAGAAAATCTTCTTTGCAAAGTGATAAGACAGTCTCATTGGTTTGGTGATACTGGGTTGATTAAACGGTATTGAGGTGAAAGTTTTACATTTAGCCACAGAACAGGGATAAAGTCTTACAAAGACCAGAAGAATAAATATTGGGATAGTAACTTACACAGTCATAGGGCCCACTGGAAACCTGCATTGTCCAAAGATGCCCATAACTTTATCCCACTCTGTTTGGTATCTCCAGTAGTTCACACTGCTCGCAGCAATTACTGTATGACCAATTTGGACAGTGCTCTCTTTGCACAGTAAAAGAAAATAATCTTGCTTCATGAAAAATGGTAAATCTACAGTACAGTAAATAAACTATATATGGCAATAAATAAACGAACTAAGAAAGAGTTTGAACGCGTTATCTGTTGTCATGCACTGATTAATTCAAGACCAGGATAAGAATGAAGAATCTCATTCTCTCATATTAGAGCATCCCAATGTATCTGTAGGATAGTTGGATTGCTACCTCATAACTTAAGCTTTGCTCCACTCTCTCACTGGATATACATTTAATTGCCATTTACCTTTACACGTTTTCCTGTCAGCTTGGAGCATGAATCCCATTGGGCAGCTACAGTGCACACCAGTCGCTGCATCATGGCATTTACTGTCACAGCCTCCATTGTTGACAGCACAAGTCTCTACAAGAAGATAAAAGAATAATTAATAACACTCGTAAAGCATGCAAAAATTCACAGCTAGTAAGTCTGTGACGACCATACAAATGGCAATATTTAATATATACAGACAAAAAATCTGTAATCTGAACTAAGGATGTTTAGTTTGAGATACCTTAAAAACAGGAAAAATGTGGAACTAGTAAAAGAAATTTCAAATTTGCAAGTATTTGGCTCAGAAAGAAAAAGTAACATATCAGTGGGACTCTATTCTAAATCACTTAACTGAAGATTCAAACATCAGTAGGCTAAAGTTTAAATTCAACTGTAAAGAATTTCAAGGAATTTTTTTTGAAAAAAGTTTTTAGTTTAGTTTAATTTATTTCTACAGTCCTTAGACCAGTCATACAAAAAGTACACCTTTACCCCCCAAAAAAAAGTTATCGTGATAAACTGAACTTTATATATATTCCAAAGTTTAGTGAATCCAAACTTGAATACTCATATTAGGTAAATATAGAAATTTGCAGAGCACAAATATGCAATTTTATCTAGAATATCAAGTCTTGGTCTATCTAAATTTAAAAAACCCATACATTAATAATGATAGTTTCAACATAATTAGCTAATTAAGATTAATAGGATCAACAGAATCAATACAATACAAAATACACTCTCCCTTCTGTTAGAAGAACTTATCAGTCGGGTCCATCCCCTTAGCCTTGGAATAAGGTTCACTGAATGCAGTGGAACATACTGTTAAGTAAACATGGAAAACATTTATGTTTTTACTATCTGCCTGGACTTTTCCAAGGGAGATTCAGGAAGATGAGTAAAAGGACACAAACAGTGATATGCCCCAACATTATACATAGTGGTTTGAATAGCAGCTAAGAATTCCTTGCGTGGAACCATATGCAGCAGCAGGTAAGCACAACCCTTTACTGTGAAGAGGCCCAACATAAAGGTTCTACTATCAGAGTTACTACTATTTACTTTTAAAACTCTTAGTGTGGTATTAGAGATATTAAAATATTTCATAGCTTGACAGAATCTGAAAATTCAAATGGTATCATATTAAAAAGATTTTTCATGCTGGCAAGCACCCTTTCTCCAAGGAGGCCAGAGTCCGATGCTCATAACATCCCTGTGGTACAGGTTAAGGTGAAAGATGGTGATGGGGCTGGGTGAGAATGAGCAGGGAAGAAGCAATAGATGAGACAGGGGTGCCTAACCTTTCCCTTGACTGCTACATAAGAACATAAGAACATAAGAGACGCCAATGTTGGATCAGGCCAAAGGCCCATCCAGTCCAACACTCTGTGTCACACAGTGGCCAGAAATACCAGTGCCATCAGGAGGTCCAGCAGTGGGGCCAGGACATTAGAAGCCCTCCCACTGTTGACCCCCCCCAAGCACCAAGAAGACAGAGCATCACTTGCCCCAGAGCCCCTAGCTATACCTTGTGGCTAATAGCCACTGATGGACCTCTGCTCCATATGCTTATCTAATTCCCTTTTGAAGCCGTCCATGCTTGTAGCACCCACCACTTCCTGTGGCAGTGAATTCCATGTGTTAATCACTCTTTGGGTGAAGAAGTACTTCCTTTTATCCGTTCTAACCCGACCGCTCTGCAGTTTCATGGAGTGCCCACGAGTTCTTGTATTGTGAGAAAGGGAGAAAAGTACCTCTTTCTTTACCTGCTCTTTCCCATGCATAATCTTATAAACCTCGATCATGTCACCCCTCAGTCGTCTTTTCTCCAAGCTAAAGAGCCCTAAGCGCTTTAACCTTTCCTCATAGGGAAAGTGTTCCAACCCTTTTATCATTCGAGTTGCCCTTTTCTGCACTTTTTCCAAAGCTATAATATCCTTTTTAAGGTGTGGTGCCCAGAACTGCACACAGTATTCCAAATGAGGTCTCACCATTGATTTATATAGGGGCATTATTATATTGGCTGATCTGTTTTCAATACCCTTCCTAATAATCCCCAGCATAGCATTGGCCTTCTTTATTGCAGTCACACACTGTCTCGACATTTTCAGTGAGTTATCCACTACAACTCCAAGATCTCTCTCTTGCTCAGTTTTTGCCAGTTCAGACCCCATCAATGTGTATTTATATTTAGGATTTTTGGCTCCAATGTGCATCACCTTGCACTTGGCCACATTGAACCCCATTTGCCATGTTGACGCCCACTCGCCCATCCTTGACAGATCCCCTTGGAGTGCCTCACAATCCTCACTGGTTTTCACCATCCTGAACAACTTTGTATCATCCGCAAATTTAGCCACTTCACTGCTTACTCCCATCTCCAAATCATTAATGAAACATCAGCAGGCTAAAGTTTAACTGCTGGTTTCTTCCCTGCAAATTAGGGATGAAAATTTCATGTAGTAAAGCAGCCTTTTAAACTATCAATTGTGTTATGGCTTAAACATTTAAAATTAACAAGTTCACAATGGCAAAAAGTATGGAATTCTTATGTTTACAAAAGTAAAGTGATCAATAAACACATCCAATACTTTAAACTTGTAACATGGTGGTATCTGACTCCAGTCAGGCTTGCACACATTGCTTTACTACATCATTCAAACAAACCACATTGCTGGAAGTTGTGTGGCACTCATGCTAACTACATTAATTGTTGGTGGTCATGTGATTACATTCAAGCTTTTTGGCGTCAAGTTGGAGATCATATTTTTGTGATCACAGGGCACAAATTACAACATCATCCAGAAGCATTATTACTTAATATAGGGTTAGGGCTTGATATACCATGGTCTACATCAAGGCTTATGGAATTCTTGCTAGTGGCAGCTAGAATGGCTACAGCCTCTCGATGGAAGGCTAAGCATCCAGTGAACCAAAAAGAGAAACACTTAACCCTTTATATATATATACACACACATACACACACATTAAAATACATGTATTTATTTGTAAAGAATTAAAAAACATATAGGGACCCAAGTACACCTCATATAAAAATTCCAAAATCATACACACAAGGGCCAATGGACTTGACCTGATGTTTTTTTGGCCTGTTTAGGTCTCCTTCGGAGGTCTAACACAATGAGGAACAAATTGGCTTATACCATAATGCAATACAATTAGGCTGCGATCATACACACAATTAGACCCAAAATAGGTGCGAATGCCGGGCAGATTTAAAGGGAGCGATCAGACAACATCTGGGAAACAACCGGCACACAAAAAGATGACTCACCCGCAGTTGCGTCTGATCACACACTGATAGACTGTGCCCGCAGCTTCAAAGGGAGGTGTGATCGTGCAACTGCGGGTCAAATTCCTCCAGAGGAAATAGCCTTGCTTCCCCCCTGTTTTATCTGGTGCATGTGACCGCACCCTTACACAGCATGGATACAAAATGGACCAGAAAAGAATTGTTCCAAAGTGAAACCACTAGGCACAGAATAAAAGCATAAACTAGGCCTCCCAAGATCCAATCACATGCCAAATGATATTTCACTGATAACAATTTCTGATTGTTTAGTTCAAACCAAAGTGTCCTCAGCAAAATTGTCCGTTGAGTTTTCAATTTGGAAAAGAACCTGAAATACAGATTCCCTATATTACTTTGTATAATCCTTGTATAACTCTGTGCAACTCCCACATGCCCCATTCCAAACAATTTATCTATTAATACTTAAAGTTTTGAATCTTGCAGTATCCTGGTTGCCCCAGGTGAGGTGGCTCACTCCTGTCTGTTCTAGCAGCAGGTATTTTCTCTCTACTGAAGAAACATCAGGCAATGAAACAGCAAATGATTGAAAGCTGAGAGCTCAGCATAGACATGAACATGTTTCTTCCTTCCAAAGGCCTATATGTACACAAAGCAAACCTTCATCTGAAGCTGTGAGACACAGAGCCGTATCTCACTGTGGCAACAGGGAAGCACAGTCTAGAGGCCAAGGGAAAAGGGCAGAAGTACCTCTTGCCATAAAGAGATTTTACTACGTTTTGCATCCAAACTTAAAACACAATTAGAACACATAATTCATGGGATATAAAATATTATTTTGAACTTCTAGCAGAGCCTGAGCAGGAAACCTGCACTGAAAAAGGATGGGCACAGATTTTTATGAGCTCAGCTGGATTCAGAATATTAAGAAAGCTCTACTGAAAGCAGCAATAATGTTTCAAAAAGGAGAGCAGCTACCGTATTAATGCTATCCAACCATTTCAAAGAATTACATTTTGCTAGCCCATTACCAAGAGAGCACACAGGACCTCTGTCATAAGAGTGTGCACAAACAATAAGGTAAAAAGAAGTAAAATTCACCTGCTAATGTGACCAACAAAACCTTTGTCTAGGAATAAACAAAGTTGTATGTGATGAGATTTCTTCTGATCACCTCGGAGGGGCTGGAACCAGGTTGGGGGGGCTGGGCAAAATGCACTCCACCGGACCTCCACTAAGCATGCTGCTGCCCCAGCAAGTGTACTCTCTCTCTCTCTCTGTGTGTGTGTGTCTCTCTCTCACGCTCTCCTGTGGAGTGTGACTCTTTTACACTCTTTTAAGCCCTGTTGGCACTGGCAAAGAAACAAGGAGCATGAAAGAGTTGATCTCCTAGCACAAAATGGGAGATTGCCCCAGAGGCTCTTGGTGTCAGTCTCCTGTTCCTGATGAGAGTTGATGGTTCCAATCACCTCAGTTCAACAGTGGATTCTCTGCCAGACGGGCAGTTACTTAGAACAATGGATGAGGACCATCTTGAATATTTTTCTGAATGATTGCAATCTATAATGAATGAATAATTGGAGGACACAAATTTTGTTTACCTGACTACATTCAGAAGAAGTACAGCACGAAACAGAAGCATACTCCAGGGAATTTCGTCAACGTCGTCTTATGATTCTTTAAAAAGGACTCTTTGAACAATATTTATCTACTTTGATATATTGTGACATTTGTATGTGTTAATATATTCTCCAGCTGAGGGCTGGAGATCATTCAGAATTACAACCTCTAGATGGCAGAGCTCAGTTTCCCTGGAGAAAATGGCTGCTTTGCAGGGTGTACTCAGTGTCATTATACCCTGCAGAGGTTGCTTCCCTCCTACATGGGTCCCCACTGTGGAGAAAGACTACTTTTCCTAGGTAGAGGCTGCAGGTGGTGGTGGGGAGATGGAAAGCTGAAGTCAGAAGGGCAGATAATAGTAGGTTGATGGTTGGCTGGGAAGGAGATAGGGTTGCCAACTCCAGGTTGGGAAATTCATGGAGATTTGAGGGGTGGAGCCTGGAGTGGGTGGGGTTTGAGGACGGGTAGGTCCTCAGACAGGTACAATGCCATAGACTCCACCCTCCAAACCAGCCATTTCCTCCTGGGGAACCACTGTTGCCAGTCTCCAGGTGAGGGCTGGAGATCACTCAGAATTACAACTGCTCTTTAGATGGCAGAGATCAGTTTCCCTAGAGAAAACGGTAAGCTCTGTGTCATTATACCCTGCTGAGGTCACCACAGCAAATTGATGCTGAGTACCCAAGGCCCGAGCCTCTTTCTAGAGCTTGTTGTATTTTTTCCCACAACGGGCCTTATTCCTAGTAGGGTAATAATTGCACCCAGCACCACTTTTAAGTCAGCAACACCCTCTGTACAGCATGCTTTTTGTTCATGCTTCAAAATATCGTTCTCCTTTCATCCCCACCTCCCTTTATTTTTGTATTTAACATTCACCCTGACAAAGAGTTATAGGGAACTCCAAAGCTTGCTAATCACTTTGTGACAATTTGGCTGATCCTAATAAAAAAGCATTACACTTTAGAGCTTGTTTTGAGATTTTCTCCCCTAACGGACCAACAGTTTTTATCTACAATAGTCAGAACTTATTTTGTGAATGAGAAGCAAGGCCTAGAGCTTTCCATTCACTTTTTAAACTCTATCCCCCCCCCAAATATGGTATCTGTGTCAGTATTTACAACCAGCATTTTAATCAGTTTCAATATGACATGTGCTGTTTGTCCTACTCATTTACAATTTTTGCCACTGACTTCAATAGGTGATGAACTGCATTTTTAATTCGTACCAGTGGTAAGCTGGGCGTTCTCCAGAATACAAACATTAAACAACCTTTTATGAAATTTGTCACCCAATTAAATATTTTCTTTTAAAAATCCATCACTGAACCTGCTTCTGTATATTTGTCAGTCTATGGCAGCTCTTCTCTCCCACTCTATGTAAAAAATCTGTCCACCAATTTACGGAGAAAAAAATACCCCAAATCCTAACAATTAGACTTCTGAGACAGTTTATTACTTGAACATTGCTCTGCACAGAAGTTTCCCACAAATCCATCCTGTGTGCCAAATTCTGAGAACACATACTGATACCATTAGCACACTGTTAACGTTTCCCCCTCTATAAATCCTAAAAGAAGATCCAAAGGATTTTAATTAGTATAACCGAAATTTTTCATGTTGGTTTTAGATCAAGAAATGTAAGGGCTTACATTCCATTGTACCTGTTAGATGTTTTCTTTTCTTAGAGTCCGATCAGACGGCTCCGCGAGGCACGATTGCCTCACGGATCTAAAGGTAATGTCCAGACACAAACATCTGGGAAATGTCCCTCTTCCGTGGGCATCCTGTTTTGCTGCGCTTTGGGGAGGGGAGGAGGCAGGAAAAGTTCTGAACCAAGTTTGAGTCCAGTGGCACCTTTAAGACCAACAAAGTCTAATTCTGGGTATAAGCTTTCGTGTGCATGCACACACTTCTGTTAGAGAAAAGTTTAGTGTGGATCCCATTTTCTCCTATTCAACAGGACACTAACAGACTTACATCAAATTTAAAAAAACAACCACAATATCACATCAAATATACAAATAGATAAAAATAAAAGGAAGCAAGCCATAACTTTCATTCATAGACTATTGAAGGCACAATGAAAGAGCTCTGCTTCACAAAGCCTCCACAACCTTTTCAAGGTTGGGGGCTTTCCTAATATCATATTCCACAGCACAGCTGCAATAAAAGTGGGAGCTTGAGCAAAGACAGTTCTTCTCATTGATCTAAGTGGGGGAGCTAATAACAATCCCTTGTCTGATGATCAGCACTCCCTTGTGGGCACATTATAATACATGCATGCATAAATAATGATAACAGTGATAAGTATCCTGTTTGCTTTCTGACCACTGGATGGGGGAAACCCTTAGATGATGCTTTCAATGATAACTCCACAATCACCATTACTCAGGGAATGTCTGGAGCCATTCCTGCCTCAGAATATGCCTAGAGCACATCTTATGGAGCTTTGTTCTTGTAGTAAATACCTAAGAGCTGTTCTGAATCAAAGTATTAATGGCATATTTCACTATATTTTGTACAGCTATTATGCAATTAGCATTATGCAACTTGATATGCAATAATAATGGCTATATAATCAGGGTGTTAAAATGTAGTTAAGACATTTAAAAACCTATCAGCAATTAATTTTATTTTGCATTCACTGTCCTATTGTCGTTTCAAGAGATTCTTCTAAAAATCTTTACCATCTGCCTTAGATTTAATTGTCTTGACTAATTTTGTATTCTTTGCATATGTTATCATTCACATTAATGACTATCTTATGTAGCAAATTTAAAAAAACAGCATATCCTCTGGACACCCTATTAACCTCCCTCTGTTGGGAAATGAATTAATGACCCACACAGAACAGGAAAACATGTTAAACAAACACAGCCAGAAACCATATTCATTAAGAGAAGAGACATCTGATGAATGGAATCTGACAAAGTCTGTTGTCACCTACAAAAGCTTACATCACACCAATCCAGTGAGATTGTGAGGTGAAACAGAACTTCATCTTCTTGGTGCTATATATACAGCTACTCTTCTGAAATAATGAGGTACAATGTGAAATGGCTTCTATTGTTCTGTGGTGATATTAACATAGAGTAGTTGAGGGGAGTGTGGTTCCCAGGCCTAAGTGAATAAACATGACTCACAGAACCACAAAGGGCATCCATGAGTGCTGGCTGAGTCAGAGGATGGAGGAAAGCAAGGCTGCAATCACCATAATTCACCAACAAACAAAAAGAGCCTTGTGTGTTAAAACAGCAATCTAGACATTATGCCTCTGCACCATAGGAACCAAGCAATCAGTAATTATGGCTCAGTTCTCACTGTGGTGATAAACCTGTGTTTGGGCTGTACCACTTTAGATCTCAAGTGGGAGCTCACACAATGAAATGCTTCCCTACAGGAGTCTGATGGGGAGGGGCGCAAACAGAAATCTTCCGCAGACACAGAAAACTAACAGATCAGGGAGGAATGCAGAACAGGATCCTATCCCCTGATATGCAGTTTTCTGTGTTCAGGGTTTGATTGAGGGCACTGTATGGTGGCTCAGAGGTTCCAGCCCTGTAGCTAACAACTTTTTGTTTGGGGGGCCAATGTTTTGCTGCGGGGGCCCTGCCATTATATGTCTGTACAGTACTGCCATGCCATGCTCATACTTCCAAATAATAACTAAATAATAAATACAAATGGCTTATTGCATATTATAGTCCTCACATATGTATTATCAAGAAAAAGGACTAAAATACTCTGTATGTTAATGTGTTGTTGTTCAGTCGCACAGTCGAGTCCGACTCTTCGCGACCCCATGGACTAGATTCCGCCAGGCCCTCCTGTCTTCCGCTGTCCTCTGAAGTTTGCTCAGTTTCATGTTCGTTGCATCTATGACACTGTCTAACCATCTCATCCTTTGCTGTCCCCGTCTTATTTGACCTTCAATCTTTCCCAGCATCAGGGTCTTCTCCAGTGAGTGCTCCCTTCTCATTTGGTGGCCAAAGTATTTGAGCTTCAGTTTCATTATCTGGCCTTCCAGGGAACAGTCAGGGTTGATTTCTTTGAGGATTGACTGATTTGTTCTTCTTGCAGTCCAAGGGACTCTCAAGAGTCTTCTCCAGCACCATAGTTCAAAAGAATCTATTCTTCGGCGCTCGGCCTTCCTTATAGTCCAGCTCTCGCAGCCATACATGACTACTGGGAATACCATTGCTTTGACCATGCGGACTTTTGTTGGCAGGGTGATGTCTCTACTTTTTATCATGCTGTTTAGGTTCGCCATCGCTTTCCTCCCAAGGAGCAGGCGTCTTTTAATTTCATGGCTGCAGTCACAGTCTGCGGTGATCTGGGATCCCAGGAACGTGAAGTCTGTCACTACTTCCACGACTTCCCCTTCTATTTGCCAAGGAGTGATGGGGCCGGATGCCATGATCTTAGTTTTTTTGATGTTGAGCTTCAAGCCCACTTTTGCGCTCTCCTCTTTTACTCTGAGCAAGAGGCTCTTTAGATCCTTTTCACTTTCAGCCATTAGAGTGGTATCATCTGCATATCTGAGGTTGTTGATCTTTTCCCCAGCAATCTTAATTCCCGCTTGTGATTCATCCAGGCCAGCATTTCGCATGATGTACTCTGCATATATATTAAATAAGCAAGGTGACAGTATACATCCTTGTCGTACTCCTTTTCCTATGCTGAACCAATCAGTTGTTCCGTATCCGGTTCTAACTGTCGCTTCTTGGCCCTTATACAGGTTTCTCAAGAGACATGTGAGGTGGTCTGGTACTCCCATCTCTTTAAGGACCTGCCATAGTTTGTTGTGATCCACACAGTCAAAGGCTTTAGCATAGTCAATGAAGCAGAAGTAGATATTTTTCTGGTACTCTCTTGCTTTCTCCATAATCCAGCGAATGTTGGCAATATGATCTCTCGTTCCTCTACCTCTTCGAAACCCAGCTTGTACTTCTGGTAGTTCTCTATCCACGTACTGTTGAAGCCTAGCTTGTAGGATCTTGAGCATGACCTTGCTAGCGTGTGATATGAGTGCAATTGTGCGATAGTTTGAACATTCCTTGGCATTGCCCTTCTTTGGGATTGGAATGTATACTGATCTTTTCCAATCCTGTGGCCACTGTTGCGTTTTCCAAATTTGCTGGCAAATGGAGTGCAGAACTTTAACAGCATCCTCTTCTAAGACTTTGAATAGCTCAGCTGGGATACCATCACCTCCACTAGCTTTGTTGTTAGTAATGCTTTCTAAGGCCCATTTAACTTCACATTCCAGGATGTCTGGCTCGAGGTCAGTGATTATACCGTCGTGGTTGTCAAGGACATCGAGGTCTTTCTTGTATAGTTCTTCTGTGTATTCTTGCCATCTTTTCCTAATCTCTTCTGCTTCTGTTAGGTCCCTACCGTTTTTGTCCTTTATCATGGCCAGCTTTGCATGGAACGCTCCCTTGATTTCTCCAATTTTCTTGAAGAGATCTCTAGTCCTTCCCATTCTATTGTTTTCCTCTATTACTTTGCATTGTTCATTCAGGAAGGCCTCCTTATCTCTCCTTGCTGTTCTCTGGAAATCTGCGTTCAGTTGGGTAAATCTTTCCTTTTCGCCTTTGCCTTTCGCTTTCCTTCTTTCCTCTGCTATTTGTAAAGCCTCATCAGAAAGCCACTTTGCTTTCTTGCATTTCTTTTTCTTTGGGATGGTGGTGATTGCTGCCTCCTGTACAATGTCACGAACCTCCGTCCATAGTTGTATTTTAGTGTATTTCTTTTTCAGAATGGTATATTAGAATACTGAATGTATGCAATGGATATTCGGATGTCCCCTTCCTCTTGGCTGGAGGGGGAGGCCACATGGCAAGGGAAAGGAGATGAAGAAGGGGACAAAGGGCTGGTCCAGGACGCCAGCAAGGCAAGGCAAGTATCCAGGCTGCTGCCGCCGCCGCAGGAGAAAAAGCTTGGACTTGGAGAGGATTACCCACCGCTGACCCCACCAGGGCCGCTGGCCTTGGAAGGGTGGCAACAGGGTGGGGGGAGAGAAAAAGGCCAGCGCCGAGCCCGACCTGCTCCCAAGGCGGCAAGGAGAGGAGCCCCCCGGCTGGTCTCCAGCAGCAGAGGCTGAGCAGGGGGCGAGAGCAGGGTGCCTCCTCCTCCTCCTCACGGGAGACGGGCTGACCGTGGCAGGGAGGGAGGGAGGCAGGCAGGCAGGCACCCAGGAGGGAGGCACAGCGGGCAGCAGGTGTCCCCGCTCAGCAGCCCTCCACTCTGACCTCCTGGCAGCAGCAAGGACAGCCGGGGTGGCAGCAGGGGGAGGGAGGTGGAGCCAAGGATTGGAGAGGGGCCTGTAAAAACCACCGGGGGGGGGCATGGGCCCCACAGTACCTATGGGCCTGGTTAAGACCCTGAGCTGTAGACCAGAAGGTTTGTAGCTCGGAAGTTCGAGACCCAAGTGCTGTATGATGGAGTGAGCTCTCATCTCTGGCCCCAGCTCCTGCCAACCTAGCAGTTCAAAAGCAAGAAATTGCAAGTAGATAAATAGGTACCACTTCAGTGGGAAGGTAACAGCGTTCCATGCGCCTTGTCATGCTGGCCACATGACCACAGAAATGTCTTTGGACAGCACTGGCTCTTCAGCTTGGAAAAGGAGATGAGCATTGCCCCCTAGAGTTGGATCCAACTGGCTTTTGAGCAAGAGAAACCTTTATCTTTTTTACCTTTACTGTACGGAGGAGTACTGCATCACATAAGCTTCTTCAGCGCTTGGAAGCGGTACCACCCGGACACAGGTTTACCACTTCAGTGCAGTCAAAACAGATAAGATATATAACACAGTATAATAAACTATAATTTATAGTGTATGCTTTTATTAAAATGGCTTTATAATATAATTTTATCATGTGTTTTTAAAATTGTTAACCATCTTGGTGGCCCTTGTGAAGGCAGAAAGGTGGGATATAAATTTTGTAAATAAATAAAATAAGACTTTGGAAGAGTTTCCAGGACAGCCCGTATGATGAGTAGTTACAGCATCATACTAGGATCTGGGAACCCCAGATTTAAATTCCCACTCCACCAAAAAGCTTGCTAGGTCACCTTGGGGCGGGCAGTCACTCTTTGACTACTAACTTCACAGGATTGTGGTGAGGAAAGATGGAGAATGGGGAAACAATTCTGAGTTCTTTGTAGGAAGGATGTGATAAAAATATACTAAATAAATAAGATCAGATCTCCTCAATGTTTTCTCAATGGAAATAGCAGCTGCCTGGGGCTCTGATTCAGAATAGAGCCACATTAACTACGGTTCAACCTCTAAACATTATTTTAAGATCAGCTGAAGTAACCCCTGCAATCAGTACATGGATACTCCATTCACTACTGAGAAGCACTGGCTTCCAGGATGGAATATGGGAAGCATTTTACCAACATACCGCAATTCCACAGAGTATATAAGGCACCAACATACAGCAATTCCACAGAGCATATAAGGAAACAAATGAGTTTCCAAAGCTTGAACACCACTAAGAATAAATACTGGGGCTGCCAGAGACAAAGAGACAAGCAATGCGGATTGACAAGTAAGCCTTACCCATGCAGAACTGTGAGGCTCCCACTTCAGACAGCAAATTCCTATCTCCATGTCTGAGTGTCATTTAAAAATTCATAAAGCGCTACAGTCCCAAAGCAGGTCTGTGAATGTCATGTTTACTTTCCCCTCCAGGTATACTACACCTCCCTAAGCTATTGAGACCCTGATCCATGTTTGCCTCCACACCCATCCCTTAAATGCTCTGTCTCAAATGTTTTCAAGGATAATAATAATGTAGTGGTTAAACTGGGGTTCAAATCTCCACTCTTCCGTCCATGGTGATTTTGTGCAGGATCCAACCCAGTATCTCTTCATTTCAGTTTCCTGTCTGCAAAATGGCAATACCAGGGTTTGTCCGAGACTAAATCAAAATTGCTCTATAAACTCTTAAACCCACTGCAGCAACAGAAACAGCCTGTGCAAAGTTACAGGGTGACAATGAAATAACTGCCTGTACATCTTCTAAACGTACTCAAGAGTGCTGCAGCTCCTGTTTTGCAATGTTTCTGATCATTAACATCAGCATACTGATAGATACTGATAGCTTAGCCATTCACTCTAATAATACTAGATAGAAGATTGACAGAATAAGGAAGGCAAGAGTTTTATTCCTAGGCACACAGCAGAAATAATAAACAAAATGAAAAGCAGAGATATGGGAATGATGCAGAGTATTCCATATTGTCTTTCCTCTAGCAATACACCACAGTGCCCACGTCATACAAGTCATACAAAGAGGATGTTCCTTGTCATACAAAGCAGGGGTCATTTCGTAGAAAAAGAGCTAGGGGAACTCATTAGCATAACTCATTAGCATATGCCACACCCCCTGACATCATAAGGCCCGGGAGTGGACCTGCAAGGCCGGCGGGAGTGTGAGGAAGCCCCGCCAAGGCCCTCCCTGGCCCCAGGCAGGCAGGTGTGGGGAGAGGCGGGGAGGAAGCAACTTATCCTCCCTCTTCTCCTGCCTCCTCCTGGCTGAATGAGGGCCGGAAGCGGGGCGGCCGGAAGCAGAGGGCGGGGCTTCGTCGTGTGCCCCACCCCCGTACCTCACCCGGGGGAACTGCGTTCCCCCGCGTTCCCCCCCGAAATGACCTCTGATACAAAGTCATACAAAGAGGCTGTTCCCTGATAAAGTGATCATATTTTGCCATATTCCTGCCATCTTCACTCAGTTTCTGCATCCACGCATTTCCCTAGCATGATTTATAATGCTTTCCTTTAGAGATCTCATGTTTAATGCTACAACAAAGTTTCATTAAAAATGTCTTGGAACTTGTGATTTCATCCCATTCCAGCAGATCAAAATTGCATGGCAGCAATGGAGGAACTGTCTGCCATCAGTCAATCTGAGTTAGGAACACACATAAAATATATCCTCTCTCTTTTTTTGTATGCGGATTATTTCCTCTCCAAGTAGTTTTAGAGCTGGGCTCAAGATTTTGTTGTGTTTGCTGACCCCAAACAGACAAAGATAGACAGACAGATATTGGGATTTCATGACAGGCCCAAGGTACTCCTTAAGTACATTCATCATGTAAGTGGTTGCTGTATTGGTACCATTATACCAAACAAAAGTGCATCCATCCAACCCAAAGGAGGAAATGCAGAGTTCTTTTTTCAATTAAAACAGGTAGGTGGTTATCCAAGTGGAACAGCAGGAGAAGGAATTTATTGGAATACTAAAGAAAGCTGTTGCAGTCAGCAATGTACGTATGAGATCAGGAACTGGAAACTAACACTCACTAGCAACAGCAGCATAATGAAAGCATGAATTACAGAAAAGCAGTAATGTGCACAAGTAATAATAATCATAAATAGTGATGACAAGCAAGGAAACCATCAAGGACTTGTGGGGCTCCCTTCATTTCTCCCTGTATTCCCTTCCCCACACTATTTCCTTTTTCTCTCCTCCTGGCAGCCCCCATATCCTCTCTTCTTTCACGACTTCCTTCCCACTCACCAATCAAACTTTATTTCATTTGCTCCCCCACCTTCACCTTTATTTATTATCATTACTTCATTTATAATCCCCCCTTCTCCCCAATGCAGACTCGAAGTGGCTTACATCATTCTTCTCTTCTCTTTATCCTCAGAACAACCTTCTGAGGTAGATTAGGCCATAAAAGTACGACTGGCTGAAGGTCACCTAGAAAGCTGCATGGCAGAGTAGATATTTGACCCTGAGTCTTCAAGGCTAGAGTCTGACACTTTAACCACTACACCACACTGGGTCTCAGCTTTCTTTCCTTTCCTCCCCTGGCGGCCTCTCCATGGGAAAGGACCGGCCAACTTGCAAAATTCATGTGGTGGCAAGTCACTCAGGTGGGGTGTATGGTGGCCACTCACATGGCCTGGACAAGCTGCTCAAGTTTCGTGGAGGCTGCCTCTGGGCCCAAACATGTTGTGAGCCATCAAGTCACAGCCACTACCACACCTGGGAAAGTTGTGCAAACTGCATGGTAGCCAAGTCGCCTGGCGGATGCTGCTGGGCCTGGCCTCCATGACTCCTCCCTCCAGGACAGGAAGGAGGGGAGCTGGATGGCCTGGGAGGCCAAAATAGCCCTGGAAAGGGCCCTGTCCCTTTCCCTGCCTTTTACTGACAGGAACCAAGGTCTGAAGGCTGGTAATACTGTTGTGGTTGCCTAGCAACCCCAGCAACGGCCACTGAGATCTCAGATGGCATCCATTTCTTAAAGGTATAGGTGCTGCTTCTATTATGGGGGTTGCCCCCCCCTTTGAAGACTCCAGATTTTTCTGCATACCTGGGGCTTTTTTTAGATTTGTAGAAAGATCTGTCTTGTCCGTTCATAGCTCCAGTCTCTGAATTTAAGTATCCACAGATTGGGCCACACTTGAGAATTAGACATATTGATATAATATGTGGTGTGAAGTGTGCCGATCTGATGTAAGAGACAGTAGCAAGAGATGATGAAAGGGGTGACAATTATCCAGAAAAAACATAGTCCAGAAACAGTCCTTAGAAAACAATGCAGCATATCCAAAGAAAGAAAGGTGACCCGTCTATCACCGATTGTGGCATTACCCCATTTCAAATAGTTTTGCTCAACTGTAAAGAAGACAGTTCTTGTCAGTGCAACCCAAAGCAGTTATACCCTCCTAACTCCACTGACTTCAGTGGACATAGAAAGGTGTAACTCTGTTTAGGATTGCACTGTTAATCTCTGCATACGCTGTCTTTAACATCTGGGAATGACAAATAAAGAGTCCTTTTTCCTTATTCCAAATTCTGCTTCAAATTCATCCCAGTGCTTGACTCCAAGTCCCCCCATCAGTTTTCCCATTACAAAAATGAGACAGCACTTCAGAAAGCAGCTTTTTGGCAGAACTTCTCTCAGTTTTGCTTTTCTTCTCTAAACTGTATGAGTATCCTCATGAAAGAACAGAGGAATGATGCACTTCAGTCAGCCAGCCCTTTGCCTCTGCCTAGACTTCAGGGCCACACACAGTGAAGTACATTCCCACCAAGTACCAAGTAAACAGCAGCAGGAAAGGACTAGGAGACAGCCATAGAATATCTTCCACAGTTGGTCAACTTTACCTGCACTCTTCCTTAGGCTTTAACATGGGAGCTACAAGCACGAGAGTTCAGTGCCCCATCTTATCTACAAGATCAGGTAACACTTTTTGCAGTTACTCTCTACTTTTTCATTAAATAGCTCAGAATCCATAACTGTTGCAGTATATGGTGGCAATTAGAAAGAGAATTCAGAAGAGTGTTTCCCAAATGGATTTAGGACATGCAAGCTCTGAGTTTTGTTCTGCCACAAATTCTTGGTTTAGTCTTAAACAAGTCACCGAACCTCTGTTGTCCTGGTTCTCCATGGCCATAGTAATGCTTTGGCCTTGCAGGGGCAATGACACGTTAAAGACCTCACAGAGACAAACTTCTGGATAACTCCTGGATGGAATGAACAGCCTGGGCATCATCTTTAGAAATAGAAGAAATAACAGAACACACACTGCCCCTTACCCTTGAAACTGGTGATTATCATTTCGAGCCAAAGAATACACTGTTAGCACAAGCAAAGCAAGCAGCCACTTGAAGCCCCATATGTCATATACATTCTGTTCCTCATGGGATAGCCCTGATTGCCTGCATGAATCTTTCTTCACTTGCCAGGCAGTTCCCAGACTACTCACTTATCGCTGATACCTGGGACCATGCAGATGACAAGGGTGGACTTGTAAAAAAGGAGGCTGGAAATGGTTGGGGGGCAGATTAGATAGTTAGTAAGCACAGGTGCCCCTTTTAATGACCCTTCTGCCCCATTTTCTATGATGCAAAGTGAGGCATGCAGTTAGTACAACAGCACAGGCCCCTATGCCCAGTTGTTATATTCCAAAATATAAAATGCAGCTACAATTAAAACTCCTCATAGAGATAGAGAACAAAAATATTTACCATTAGAAAACGTCTGGGGGGTAACGTGCTGCTGGAGGTGCCTCTCCCCTGTTTAACATTATAAAAAAGTGGTTTAGAAACAGTATCCAGCAAGGAGTTTGGCTTTTTTAAAAAAATGATGTAAATATTCCCAGTGCACAGATGTACAAATACTTAATTATTCCCTCCCCTCTCCCATCATAAACCTGGCTAAAAGCAAACCACCCAACTACAAGGCTACAGGTTGTCCCTTATAATAGCTTCCCCTTTTTTCTACCATACTTCTTTCTCTGATCACTGTCTTAGATTTTGCCCTACTTAGAATACCAACTAGTGGGATTTTCTGGCGGCACAAAGGGACCATCAACAGAGAAAAATTGTACCATATTGTACCTGTCTTTCCCCCATGGTTAATAGCAGTTTGGAGGTGCAAATCTTTATGGGGAAAAGGTCCATGTGGAAGGGCTACCCTCCCCCAGCACCATGACCCTGATCCAGATTGGGGGCCCTTAAAATATGTTGGGAGATGCAATCATTGATTTCCCATATGTTGTTTTATTCTCCTACATACAATATTTAATTTACACTATTTACTCAAATGCAAGACTAGTTTTCCCCCCACAGGTATGCCATCAAAAAGAGGGGCTGTCTTATATTTATAGTTATGCTGAATAATAATTTTTTTTGGGGGGGTGTATAACAATTTTAAAGGGATCATCTTAAAATCAGGGTCATCTTCTATTCGAGTAAATATAGTACATTCTCATGTTAGCTGTATTCTATTTTATTTATTTATTTATTTTGGGATTTATATCCCGCCCTACCCAGCGGCTCAGGGCGGCTAACAAGCGGCAATGCCGAATTTAAAATTTAAAACAATAAAACAATATTTCATACATGATTCAGTTACAGGAAAAAATCTTATTTATCTCAGTATCTCAAAAGATGTAGTGCAAAGGTGAACTATATTTGGGTCATATATAAAACAGGTTTAACTGTTCAGAACAGCAGAGAAAAAGGCACTGTAAAACCTCAGCTAAAATAAAAGGAATCACCAATCAGTCTGTCTTGTTAAGCAGTAATCAGAATACATTCTATAGTGACACAAAGCCTCTAAGGATCCCTTATTAGGGAACCTTTTGCCTGGTAATCTCCAGTTAATAAACTACTCTAGCAGAATATACATGACATATCTAAATGGTTAAATTTAATATAGGCAAGCTAACCTCTATGAGGTTCCTCATTTCTTAAGTAAGTTCTTTTCCCAAGTAAGCTTAACTACAATTAAACCAGGGACCCTCTTATCTATTTTCCAGGGAAGATATGAGTTCTTCGAAGTCTGTTTCCAGTGCTTTACTGAACATACTAACATGCATCTTCCCTCTGAAGCATATGTTCCAGATATCTGGACTGATGCCTGGGAACACTGACTTACAGATAGTAAGGACATGACCTACAGTAGATAAAGATATATATTCAAGAGTTTTATCAAAGATTTTGCTAAATGATTGTTAGTGCCAAATCACAAAACCCTTTTTAAAATTTGCCATATTGAAAGTAATTTGCTGACTTGAGACCAAATAATGTTGTAAAAACTAAAGAAAGACACTGTACAGTTCTGGCATGCTTATGATTATGAAGTGTAACAAACAGTACAATCCTATTCAGAGTGACTTCAGAGGTCCATCAGTGGCTATTAGCCACAAGGTATAGATTGGGGCAAGTGATGCTCTGTCATCTTGGTGCTTGGGGGGGGGTCAACAGTGGGAGGGATTCTAATGTCCTGGCCCCACTGGTGGACCTCCTCATGGCACTGGTATTTCTGGCCACTGTGTGTTGGACTGGATGGGCCTTTAGCCTGATCCAACATTGGCATCTCTTATGTTCTTATGTTCTTAAACCCCATTTATTTCAATCAGTTTAGACTGGAATAGCTGTACACAGAATTAGACTAACCCAAGAAAGATTTGACAAATCAAATCCCTGCTTTCAGGAAGAAATTAGATGGAAACAAAGTTCAGAGGTACCTTGAGTTAGCTTAGGGGCAGTAAATCAAAGATTCAATATTAATTTGGGTAGCCAGATATGAACAGCATGTGACACCAGTTGTGTGAATGAGCTCCAAAGCACATTTTCTTTTTAAAAACCCATGAGAACCTGATCCTGATCAAGATCATGGCACAGGAAAGAAGAGGGGTTAAATCTTCTCCCAGTGCCATGTTTCCAATCTGGACTGGCCCAACAGAGCTGCTATTTGCTCTGCTGGGGCAAAAACACAGGTCCCAATACGGAACTGTATGTCACCTCATTGAGATAAACAGGCTCTGTGTAATCATTCCAGGTCAGAAAAATGGCTCAGAAGGGAAGGCTTAAAATGCTCCTCCTCCACACCACAATCATGATCCTGTTGGGGCCCTAAGTGCCAGATTTTTAAAAGGAAAAAATACCAAACAATTCATTAATAGAATCCCCAGTAGCACCATGAAGATGATTACGGGTTAAGGACCCACTCATTCTGTCTTGGATACATGGCCTATTCTGGAATCACCATCAAATAAACCTGCAGAGGCTTCCAGTACAGTTCCCTCAGAAAAAGGGACACAGAGAAGCAAAGTTCATAACAGCAATGGGTGGACAGTTTTATGGAACCATTTGCCATTTCTGGAACATCTTAGGGTTCAGCCATGTTAAAGAACTTGCAAAGAACGCAGAGAAAAAGCTAATTGGGCAAGCTTATCCCAAAAGCTCACTAGCTGGCAACACAAGAGAGCAGGCATCCAAGCACACATATGGGACAAATTATCCCAAAAGGAGCAAGGGAGAGTCATAGCGTCTGAGTGCTGGCTTGTGAGACCTAATGAGAACCAAATCTCAGAGACAAGTAAGAACATGGAGAAAAAACAGATGGACTCTGACAGTGGTCGAGAGAAGAAATGGGTGGTGATGCCTACTACCTATTCGTCTCTTCAGGGTAAAATTGAATCCTTCCTTGTTAGCATCTCTTCCTGCAAAGAGATATTTCACCCATCACATGAAACTCTTGATAATGAGTCAGACCACTGGTCTATGAAGGTTAATACTGCCTACTCTCTGAGGCTCAAATACTTTGGCCACCAAATGAGAAGGAGCACTCACTGGATAAGACCCTGATGCTGGGAAAGATTGAAGGTCAAAGAAGAAGGGTACAGCAAAGGATGAGATGGTTAGACAGTGTTATTGAGGGAACAAACATGAAATTAAGCAAACTCCGGAGCACGACGGAAGACAGGAGGGCCTGGTGTGATGTAGTCCATGGGGTCGCAAAGAGTTGGACTCGACTGTGCGACTGAACAACAACAATGTCTACTCTGACTGGCAGAGGTTTTTTAGGGTCTTGGGCAGAGGTCTTTCATATCACCTGCTACCTGATCCTTTTAACTGAGAGATGCCAGGGATTGAACCTGGGATCTTCTGCATGAAAACTGGATGTTCTACCACTGAACCATGACACTTCCTACATTTTGTTTAGCACTTGGCAGTCCCCATCAAACAGGATGAGAAAGAATTTTTCTGCCTCCTTCTGAAGCAGAGAGAAATTAATGTTTTCTACATGGTCAATCTCTCAAGTATTCAAAGATTTCTTTGATTTATAAATATACCCTAAGAAACTTCGGCTCCAAAGACCACCTGCAGTTCTGCTTAAGCTTCTTCCACTGGACATATCCTGCTATAGACTTCTAGGCAACATAGTTTCAGGTAACTGTGCTATTGCTGTGAAACTGCATGGAGAAACATTTACTGAATCCATGGCTATCATGCATCCTATACGACATTTGGAAATTTGTACTTATTTTAAACTATGCTTATTTTGCTTATTTTAAACTATGGGAGAATTAACATTTTTATGCTGGGCCTTAAGCAGCCTTAGATAGCCAGCAGGAAAGATGAGTGCATAAATCCCCAAGAATAGGGCCTGAATAGGGCTGCCAAGTCCCCCCGGGGCCGGCGGATCGGGCCCCGGGGGGAACCCCACCCCGACGTGCGCGTCACTAGGAAGTGACGTTAGGACGCCGAGCACGCTGGGGGTGGGGCCATGAACATTGGAGGGAAAACTCTATGGTTTTCCCTCCGATGGTCGTGGCCCCGCCCCCAGCATGCCCGGCGTCCTAACGTCACTTCCGGGTGATGTGCATGCGGCGCGTGCGCTCCAGTTGCCGCACGGGAGTCCCCCGTTGCGGCAACTGCAATGACTTGGCAACCCTAGGCCTGAAGGGAAATCCAGTAAGTGAGTGAGCAGGGATGCAGCAAATGTAGTAAGACCTTTCAGGAGCCAGGTACAGCAGCCAGGCAATGTAAGATCAAGCTGACTGTTGCCCAGGCAAAGGGCAAAGGTCAGGGGAAACCAGTGGTTGCCCATTTGGGACCTACCTTAGGTCCCAATTTTAAGACAAAGGTGGGCGTATATATTTTGAAAGAAAATAAATCAAACTAGTGGACACAGAAGCTTGAGAGAATATTGTACCCTAGGGAACCTTGCTGAGCACTCGCTCCTGAAACTGTTTGCTGTGGCAACTCAATTCATGATAGCTGCCTCCTCTGTGGAAGCAGCAGCAAAGCAGGGTACAGGCAGGTGCAGCACCTGTCCTCATGCCACTCACTGTTGTCCTTGCCCTGTATTTCTGCTGCACTGGCACCGAAGCATTGATGTGATCAGAATATTGCTGCCTCCTCCCTACCAAAAAGAAAACTTGTTAAAGGACTGAAGGGGGGACATAGTGGAGCTCACCCCTCAACTGTAACTCATTAACAGTTTTAAAAGAGCCCTGTCCATGCACTCAGCAAATCTTGAAAACTAATCTTCCCATGTGGCCAAACGCACAGAGGCATCAGATTCTGCTCATTGCAAAATCACCATGATCACCACCAGTGGCCGGGGGGGTGGGGATGAATTTCTCATCAATCATGGCAAATGGGGTTCAATGTGGCCAAGTGCAAGGTGATGCACATTGGAGCCAAAAATCCTCAATATAAATACACGTTGATGGGGTCTGAACTGGCAGAGACTGATCAAGAGAGAGATCTTGGAGTTGTAGTAGATAACTCACTGAAAATGTCGAGACAGTGTGTGACTGCAATAAAGAAGGCCAATGCTATGCTGGGGATTATTAGGAAGGGTATTGTAAACAGATCAGCCAATATCATAATGCCGCTATATAAATCAATGGTGCGACCTCATCTGGAATACTGTGTGCAATTCTGGTCACCACACCTTAAAAAGGATATTATAGCTTTGGAAAAAGTGCAGAAAAGAGCAACTTGAAAGATAAAAGGGTTGGAACACTTTCCCTATGAGGAAAGGTTAAGGCGCTTAGGGCTCTTTAGCTTGGAGAAACGACGACTGAGGGGTGACATGATTGAGGTTTATAAGATTATGCATGGGAAAGAGCAGGTAGAGAAAGAGGTACTTTTCTCCCTTTCTCACAATACAAGAACCCGTGGGCACTCCATGAAATTGCTGAGCGGTCGGGTTAGAACGGATAAAAGGAAGTACTTCTTCACCCAAAGAGTGATTAACACTTGGAATTCACTGCCACAGGAAGTGGTGGCAGCTACAAGCATGGACGGCTTCAAAAGGGAATTAGATAAGCATATGGAGCAGAGGTCCATCAGTGGCTATTAGCCACAAGGTATAGATAGGGACTCTGGGGCAAGTGATGCTCTGTCATCTTGGTGCTTGGGGGGGGTCAACAGTGGGAGGGCTTCTAATGTCCTGGCCCCACTGGTGGACCTCCTGATGGCACTGGTATTTCTGGCCACTGTGGGATACAGAGTGTTGGACTGGATGGGCCGTTGGCCTGATCCAACATTGGCATCTCTTATGTTCTTATGTTCTTAATCAATGTAACCAGATGTGGTTCTATTCTGATTGTGTTGTACACACACTGCCATAACAACAAATAAAGTTACATATCTAAATAAAATGTGCATATAAAGCAACATTACTTGAAGATACTATTGGAAGTTTTGGCCTGCTTTCCTTGGACTTCTGAGATCACTCACTGCCCGTACATTGCCGCTATCATTGTTTAAACATGAAAGATTAAATTCTCAGAACACTGAATTCTGCAGCAGATAACAAATTCTGCACTTCTATAATTGTATCATTACAACATGTCTATTATCAAGCTGTTACATCAATGACACGGCAAGTTTGTGTTCTTTTCATGTTTGTAAGGTTAACTTTCCACAAATCACCATGCAGGACTTCAATCACTAATCGTTTTTATGGGAGATTTAAAAAACGCTGATACTTAAAGTTACTACCCTCTCTTCCCCAGCCTTTGATCCCCAGGACAAGGCAACCTTCATTAGGACGGACCCACCTCTATAAGAGGAATGTTATTCATTATCTGCGTTTTTAAAAGCAACATTAAAAAAGTGGGGTGAGGGAATGAAAAACACTGGCCATAGCCCAATGAAACTGCCATTCAAGCAAGCTGACTGCACTTCCTGCCATGGTGTGATCTGAAGGGGACCTGTATTAGCCGAACTGTTTGGAGCAGCCCTTCAAACACACCGCATTCAATTTCAAAGAGCTCAGCCAAGGGAGCAGGCTAGTATTTTCCTCGCTGGAAACTTTATTCCCTGTGAAATGATGAAATATTTCAGCGGAAATGGAGGATGAGAAGGGGGGTGGGGTGAGAATGGCTGTTTGCTAAGACCCAGCAATAAAACAAAAAAGGGTAGTTATAAAAAACGAAGTAGGTATCTTAGACTTTCAGCCTGCTATAAATCTATCCGCTGGGCTTCCCCACTGGGATGGTGGAATTAGATGCCTAGTAATAACCCTTGGCTGCACAATCCTACAGTGTTTTCCAAGTAGAGCAGTCATGAGCAGAGAGTAATGGTGAAGTTGGGACACACAAAGGCCTAAATGGCACACTTGTATGTAGCTGCATACATCGTCCTGATTAGATTGGTTTAAAGGGGCTGCCTAATTCAGAAGGGATATTACAGCCATAGAATGATCATTCTCATTCCATTTCAGCAGCCAGTCAACAATTTAACACTATGTCCATTACTGCATACTTAAGAGACTAGACATACAGATTTGGTGCACCTATTCTGTAAAACACATGAATACGATGCTTCAGTTAGCCTCTTCTCCTGCCCATCCAGCAAAGAGGGCCTGGAGGACATATTTAGGATGTGCACTATGCAAGGCCAGCTTTCCATTTTCAGTGCAGGAACATCCCAGGAAATACCTGCCTTTTCAGTGACTTCTTTCATAGACTACATAGGTACCCATCTCCTAAACAAAGCTGAATCTGTGGACAATAGCAGGCTCTTTTCTGCTCAACAGCCTAAATACATGCAACTTAACAACAACAACAACAACATATACTGAGTCTGAGAACAGATCTTGATAAACAGCTGCCTAAAAATACATTTATTGTCTTCAGTCTCTTTCTCTGGGAATGCTTCAAAGGACACCTATCATACCCTTTGGGTAATGCTAATTTTAACAGGAAAGCTAGAAACAGGAATGGTCCAGTCACTGTGAATTCACTGTATAATGACTTGAAAGATATCCAGCTATTGAGAGAGAAAGTGAAGTTTCCGAGATAGTGAAACACTGCTGCTGGAGTGAAAGGGTGGCCCTAACAATATTTTTTCATTTCTAAAAGGAATCCCATTGCTTTCATATCTGGGGAGGACTATGGCAATCCACCAAACCCTCCAAAAATCACACTTAAAAAGCTAGACTTAACATTTAGGAGGCCCCGGTCACACAGGCCGGAAAATGCGGGGGGGAGGTGTGGCTATTTGCGGCACTGCAATTAGCCACGCGACAACGCAATCAGACGCGTCGGCGGCAATCCACAGTTCCGGCCCTCAGCATGCGCACTGCAACAAAGACGGCTGGAGGGAAAAGCCGCACCGGCACGATCACACCAAGGGAGTCCGGAGGCAGCCCATGGCCAGAAAATCTGCCATCTAATCGTGGCTCTCCCGCACCAAATTCGCCGTGTGAATGGGGCCGATATGGCTTTTGTGTTATCCATGCCTTTCATACATTTCTCAGTAATCCTTCTGACAAATATTACAGTTGGTATTATTAGTCCACTATTGCAGATGAGGTAACTAAGAATGAGAGATGGTGACTTGTCTAAGATCATCCAGCAAGTTCATGGCAGAGACAAGATTTGAAGGGATGGGTCAATCCTTTGGCTGCTATGTTATATTGATGAATGGCATGAAAGCTGGAGGACCAGGAAGTATCACTCATCCCTGGAGATATCACATATACTATTTCAGTAAGTTTCATGACACTCACACATACTCATTCTACAGAACATTCACTAGTATATCTGATATACTGGTTTGAAGGAAAAATTGAACATAGGTTCTGGAACAGGAAAGCTGTCTGAATCCCAAAGAACAAATAATCAACCCTGGATCTGTTGCACTATATGCTGATTGCCTATAAAAGCTCTTAGTGAGTGAAAGGTAACTAGACATACAACATCACTGGACTTAAGTGAAAATACAGAGTACAACATATTCTGGAATCAGCACTGATGGATAGATCAGTCAGACAACACAGATGTGACTGAAGCAAAGAAAGCTCAGAGTTTGTATACATAAACTAACAATTCTCCATTTGAAGGAATCTGTATTAGGCTGAATTTTATCTTCTGTATTTTAAGTAATGCTGCAAAAAGGAGACTAAGCACAATGTTATATGTCAATGTAGTTCAATGACAAGTGACTACAAAAGCATTTTAAAAAATCCACTGGATGAAATTAAAAAGCTAATTTTTATTCTATATGAGCAAAATTAAAGAGGAGGCTTGGCAAGTACTCAGGAGCAAACTTTTAGATTGCAATCTGAAGTATATCACTAAAAAATTCAATTGAAATCAGTACACTTTATCTCCAAGTTTATTTGCATGGAATTCTGGTGCTAGTCTTACCAGTCTCTGATTCTTCACATGATAGGATGTGAAAGTAAAAGTAAAAGTAAAAGTAAAAGTACCAAAAAGATAACCTAGAGATTCTAAACGGCTATAAAACACTCTGTTACTGTTACGTATATACCCTAAGATTACGAAAACTGGGAGGGGGGGAGTTCAGCCAAGAGTTGGAGTAGATGCATCCTCTTAGGATGTCAATGCAAAGGAGCTTTAATATAACGCTAACTACTCTATGGCTCCGATCACACCACCGAGGAACTGCGGGCAGGAAGCGAGGCTGTTTGGCCCGGGGCGAACTGATGCACATTTGCGCAATCAGACTTCCACCTGCCTGCCCCACAGTTCTGCATAATACTTACCTTTCCCTGGTGTTTTTTTGCGCCGCTCCTGCGGCGCAACGAGACACCCCGCCAACGACTCCAGGACGCCAGACAGATGTGTCTGTCTGATCGCGTCCCTTTAATCCGTGGGGGAATCGTTTGCCTGCCGCAGCTTCCGCTCCATATGATCGCAGCCTATAATATGCAGTGAAAATCTGACCATCTCTAGATCCTACCAAGAAATCAGAGTATTTTCTCAGCATGCAGAGTATTTTCTCAGCAGTTTACCAAATGCTTTCAAAGTCAACTATCTGACTTAATTTTTTTTCACAACAAGAACAAAAACATTACAGTAATGTGACTTAATCAATTCCTAAATAGGACTTCTTAACAATAATCTACTGTCAAACTACATATGCATCTGAAACCAGTAAAGCGTCTCTCTCTGTCTCTCTGATATTTTGCTGTTCTAAAACCCACATAAAATATGTGGGCTTTTCTTTCATTCTGACACTTGTTCTCAGGCTGAGACCTTATGATGCCAAGTTTTTTGTTGGAACCAGTTGCTATGACCTAATATTAACTTCTCCAGCTCTTCCCAAGAGATCACAGAATAAAGACAAGCCAAGACAGCAGCTATACTGATATAAGAATCAAATTCCCTCATTCAAGGAATTAAAATCCTGTAATTCTCTTGCTGTGAGTATGCAGAACAATCTAGAGTACCTACTGAGAGGCAACAAACCAGAAACCGTTACCAGCTGTGCACAGACACAATTGTGTGAGATAAAATGGAAGATTTGTCTTCACTTACCGTGAAGCTTCCTTCTCAGTGGTCCATAGAGGGGCAGTCATTCGGACTCCTTACTCCTGGGAAGCTCCTCTCTCCTCCGAAGGCAGGGCCGGCAGACTCTTCAGGCACAGAGGGGGAGGGGCTTGTCCCCTGGAACCCAGTCGTTCTCCAAGCAACCATTCCCCACTCTGAAAAGTAACTGACAACAAGCTACTCCCAAAGGGGAGCTAAACAGTCAATAACGCAAAACAACAATCCTTGCCAGGACCTCAGGCACCCCTCTACCTGTATCTGTGCAGGGTGAAAACACCCCCTCTACCTGTATCTGTACAGACAGCCCACAACAGCCCTGTCCATTGAGGAAGCGGTTCCCAAAAAACAAGGGCGGGAAGGACTGCCCCACTCTGGACCACCGAGAAGGAAGTTTCACAGTAAGTGGAGACAAATCTTCCATTCTCTGGTGGTCCAGGAGTGGGGCAGTCCTTTGGACTCCTTACTCCTGGGATGTGAAAAAGTAGTACCTTCTAGGGTGGGTCCATCCGCTTCCCCAACTACACGGCGTGCTGTAAGATCCTACGGCCGAAGGCCACCTCCGCTGATGCTACCTTGTCTACCCTGTAGTGCCTCGTAAAAGAGTGCACCGACCTCCAGGTAGCTGCCTTGCACACTACTTCCAGCAAAGGGAACGCCCTGTAGGCTGCAGACATGGCCATCCCTCTAAGGGAATGCGCCATCACCCCTTGTGGGGGGGTCCAGGCCCCTAGCTTTGTACGCCAAGCATATGCACCCTCTAATCCACCTGCTCAGGGAGGAAGGTGAAACCTTCTTTCCCATGGCCGACTTCCTAAAGGAGATAAAGAGGGAATCAGTCAACCTCACATGTTTGGTCCTGTCTAGGTAGAAACTAAGTGTCTGTCTCACGTCCAGGCAATGCCACTCCTTCTCTTTATTGGTTTTGGGATTTGGGCAGAAGGATGGGAGAATAATATCCATAGACCTGTGAAAGGTAGAATTAACCTTGGGAACAAAAGCTGGATCAGTGCGTAGCACCACTCTGTCATTATGAAAGATACATAGCTCTTTATCTATGGAGAGGCCCCCCCAACTCTGATACCCTCCTTGCTGAAGTGATGCTCACAAGGAGCACCATCTTGAACGTTAACTCCTTCAATAGGCAAGTAGCCATAGGCTCAAAAGGAGTCTTACACAGAGCCTTAAGGACCAAATTGAGGTTCCACAGGGGAAACCTGTGTGCTACCAGTGGATTCAACAGAGATATTCCCCTAATGAATCTTTTGAGATGTGGGTGTCTAGATAACGAATGGCCTTTCTTGACTCCCCTGATGGCTTAGCTGCCACCTGTCGCCTCAATGTATTTGTACTAAGGCCTTTGTCCAATCTCTCTTGAAGAAAGGACAAAACCTCTGAAAGGACAAAACCTCTGACGCTGGAGCCCTGGTAGGATCTTGACCTCTCCTTCCACACCAAGACTGAAACACCTGCCAAGTAGTATTATAAACTTTATTGGTGGACACTTTTCTTACTGCTAATAGAGTCTTAACCACTGCCTCAGGGTAGCCTATGCTCGTGAGTTGTTCCCGCGCAACCTCCAAGCTGTGAGGTTTAGAGAGATTGGTTGAGGATGAACAATCTCCCCGTGTCAGGAGATCCGACATTACAGGTAGTCTCCATGGCTCCCTCACCGACAACCTCATGAGTTCCTGGAACCAGGCCCGTCTGGGCCAGAAGGGAGCCACTAGTATGAGCTCTGCTTTGTGGTCTATGACCCTTTGAACCATCCTCTGAATGACTTGCAGCGGTGGAAAGGCATACAACAATGCTTTCGGCCAGTCTTGATGCAGAGCATCTGCTCCCATTGCCATTGGATGCTGTAGCCTTGACATGAAAAGGGTTTTTTTGTCAGTTCTGTACTGTGGCAAAAAGATCCACTTCTGGAAACCCGAACCTGTGGCAGATTAGACTAAACACTATCCTGCTTAGCATCCATTCTGATTGGTCGACCTACCGTCGACTCGACCAGTCTGCTACCGTGTTCTCCCGTCTTGCCACATGGATCGCCTTTATGGATTATATATGAGTCTCTTCCCAGCTTATCAATTGGCTCGCCTCCATATGAAGTAGTTTGAAGTGAGAACCCCCTTGCCTGTTTACGTAGGCCTTCGCCGTTACATTGTCCATTTGGACCAAGATGTGACAGTCCTTTAACTCTTGCTGGAAGGCTATCAAAGCCAGCCTGATTGCACTTAGTTCCAACAGATTCATACTCTTGGACTTATCTGACTGTTCCCAGGTGTGCTGTGCCATTTGTCCCTTCATGTGGGCTCCCCAGCCAAACAGGCTTGCATCCGTTGTGATGACCACCCTGACTGGATCCCTGAGTGGCACGCCCTCTGAAAACCGATTCGGTTCCAGCCACCAAACTAACTGCTGTTTCACCTCCTGTGGTAGCATTATCTTTTTTACCTTCTTCGGAGCTATCAAGTCCTGAAAGGGTAGAAGGAGGCATTGCAGGGGCCACGTGTGAAACCTGGCCCGATACTTGCATTCCCAGTAACTGCGCTAGAGTCATAATCTCTACTTTCTGCAGACTGATGACTTCCTGTGTCAGCTGTATCAGTCGTTCCTGCCTCTCTCGAGATAAGAACACTCTGTCTCTCACTGTGTCGATGTGTACACCCAGGTGGAGCAGAGACTGAGTTGGACTCAGTTAACTCTTTTTGATGTTGATTACAAAGCCGTGGTCCCTGAGTACCGTCATTGTGGTCTCCAAAGACTGAGCCGTCAGATCATAAGATGAGGCTTTGACCAAAATGTCATTGAAGTACGAGTATAGAGATACTCCCTTGGTCCTCAGCAAGGCAATCAGGGCAACTAACACCTTGGTGAAGACCCTGGGTGACGATTTTAAGCCAAAGGGAAGTGCCTGGTACTGATAATGTTTGTTGTGGTAGGTGAAACAAAGAAACCTCTGATGAGTCTTCAAGATAGGGATGTGCAGGTACGCCTCCGCAAGGTCTATTGATGTCATGAAGTCTCCTTTCTGTATGGATGTTAGAATGGATTTTACCATATCCATCTTGAATTCTTTGGTAATCACTCTCTTGTTGAGCCACTTGAGGTCCAGTATTGCTCTCACATCTCTGTTCTTCTTCGGAATGGTGAAAACTACTGAGTATACCCCTTGAGATCTCTCTATGGGTGGGACTGGTTCTATTGCCCCAATCTCGATCAAGTGTGCTATGGCTCCCTCCAGTTGTTGTGTTTCACACTGGATCTGTTTCGTGGAAGTTCCAGAAAATGTGAAGGAGGAAAGGACCGGAATTCTAGGGAATACCCTCTTGCGATTGTATCCCTTACCCATCTGTCCGAGATCGACTCTTGCCAAACACATGCAAAGTTCTGAAGACAGCTCACGACTCTGGTTCCTATCTCCATCCCGGCATAGTCATGCCTGGGGTCCTTTCTTAGTGTTCTTTCCATTGGTGGACTGTTTTGCAGGAAAGGTGGAGGATTTTCCATCTTTGTACTTGGGTTGCCATTTCCCTTTGTACGGTCTACTATTTCCAGCTTTCGAATCTTTCCTTGAGTCACGAAAGGACTGCTGGTATCATCTTGCTTTCCCCTCCCTCTTTTTTGATGGGAGTACCTTCTTCTTATCTTTGATAAGGTAATGATCCAAGTCTTCTCCAAACAGCTTGGAACCTTTGAAGGGGACCACTGCCACTTTTGCATGTGCTGAAGGATCCGCATCCCAACTTCTGAGCCAAGTATTTCGCCGTGCTGTAATGCTGCATGCCATGCTCCTTGCAGACTGCTGTACTGCATCCAGCATCGCATCTGCAGTGAAGGCTGTGGCAAGGGCTATCTTTTTTAACTCGTCCTTCAGTTCCTTAGGAATGCTGCTGTCTGCCTTAGCAAGATCAGATGACCACGCATAAGCCGCCCTTGCAAATAAGGAACCTGTAACAGAAGCTCTAAGGGAATTAACCGACGCCTCAAAGACTCTTCGTAGCACTTGTTCTATGCACTTATCACTACTCTCCTTTGGAAGACCATCTGCCCCCATAGGAAGGACCAATGTAGAGGCCAGACTATTGATAGGATCATTCACTGTAGGTAGTTTAAGCTTTTTTGACACTTCAGGCATTAAAGAATAACATTTTCCAAAAACTGGGTTAGTTGCTTTAGGTTTGGCTGGGTGTTCCCACTCTGCCTTCATTACTTTGTAGAAAGAAGCAGGTAGTGGGACTCCTACTGATTTAGTGCTAGGTTTAGGTATGGCTCTATCTGATCCTGCAGGGAAGACGGAATCCTCTTCCTCTTTCTCTTTAGGAGTATAGGCCAGTTCCAATGTTCTGATAACTTTTGGAAGCAATCTATTATATAAATCCTGAGGGAAGAGCCTGGATTGAGATGCAGGTACCACCTCTTCCTCCTCCTCTGAAAGTTCGCCCTCCTCTTTGGGTGGCTGAGAGGTAACAGATGTTGAATCAGAGTCCTGTTCCTCCAATACAGGACTATGCTCTCTCACCCTGAAGACTTTTTTCTTTTCTTATCAGGAACTTCAGTCTCTCTATCCCCAGAACTGTGTCTCTTACAGTGTTGGTGGGTGTGGGAGTGATCTTGAGACTCCTGGAAATTGCCCTCAATTCCTTTCTCATCTCTGTTTTCAGCCAAGAGAGTAAATCACCTTGGTTCTCTACACCTGATGGGGGGTCTTGTGTCTGGGTGAGAGGAGATTGTGGAGACTCAGCCAGGTCAAATGTACATGTCTCAGTGTCCATCTCCTGAGAGGTGGAGGACTTGGCAGCCATGTTATGCTCTGTCGTGGCCAGGTGGTCTGTCCAGCCTCCCACATCGACACCGGGACAGGGAGCCGACCGCAGATGATTGGTGACAGCTGCCCTCTCACAGGTGCTTTCGCCGCATCATCGTTGGAGACCCCTCCACTTGTCTCTGAGGCTCCCTGTGGGAAGAGAGTGGAGACATGTCACACCAGTCCCCCTCCACAACTGGCAGTGTAGCGGAGGTCTCAGTGGTGCCATGGTTCCCCAAGGGTTGCCCAGGTCTGACAGCGCCTACAGCTGCTCGTCTCTCTGCGGCTCGGATGAGGAGGAGAGGAACGGAGGGGTTGAGCAGACAGGGAAGCTGAACTGCTACCTGTTACCACCCTCCTCCTGGAGTCTTCTAGTGCCTTCTTTCTTCTTCTTTTATTTTCTGTGTTCTCAAGGAGCACGATCTACCATGTCCTGCTCAGAAGGCAGGGCCGGAGAGACTGGGTTCCAGGGGACAAGCCCCTCCCCCTCCGTGCCTGAAGAGTCTGCCGGCCCTGCCTTCGGAGGAGGGAGGAGCGTCCCAGGAGTAAGGAGTCCGAAGAACTGCCCCACTCCTGGACCACCGGAGAATGGAAATGAACAAAATCAATATAATATATACATTCAAAACGAATGTTTTGTTCGAAAGTACATGGTTCCAGAGTTTATACAAGGTACCAAACATTCCTGCAATTGTTTCAGTCTCAGCATTGATCCTTTATCTCTGTTTGCAACCAAAATTTAAATAACATATTATATGTGCCAAAAAGGCACAGTACTCCCAGATAACTATTGCAGTGTCTACTAAATGAAGCTGAAACTATCCTTGTTACACTACTTCTAAGGATTTCAAAACATTTTGAGCATAATCCTGCATCTTTAGTATTAAGCAATCACATTTTAGCTTGGACCTTTGCAGTCACAGGAAAAAAATCTCCATCTGTTATAGTCTACAGAGGAAGGCTGAAATGTGGCAAGGCAGCAATGATTTCAGCCAGCAGAGAGAGGATGTTCCTTTACACGCAGCTTTTGTACTTCAATAGCTCATCTGCTGCCCTCTCATAGGGACAGGAAGACTTAGTCCTTTGAATTCCTAATGAATAGCTGAAGCAGAGGTGTTCGGTACTGCTATCGATTGTGGTACTTCAACAGGAGACACGGGGAAAGAACCCAAAATAAAGAAGGTATCAAAACGGCACTGGATTTGTAAAACACTCGTCCATATGGACCATGCCACCCATGCTAACATCCCCTGTATCTGCCATGTGCACTAAGAAGGATCAGAGTGCAAATCATCATTTTTTTTTTTGATGGTTCTAGGAATGAGACATGATTGGTCAATGCAATCAAGTCCCAACAGACATGCCCTTCATATGCCCATCTCATATGTCCTGGGGCAAACAGAAGGCACATTCACTCCGGAATGCATATATATGACCACAGTTATAGTTAATGTAGTGTTTCCTGGCATACAGGGTACAGCAGAAATTCAGTCCATTCCACTTGCCTATTTTCCTGTTAAGATTAAATCTGAATGTTAAATATTTGACCTTTTTGAAATGTAATTGAACTGTTTCTAGTTACTTCAGATGGAAGAGAGCTTTGACCTTTTTGAAATGTAATTGAACTGTCTCTAGTTACTTCAGATGGAAGAGATACCAGATTCAAAAAGCTTTTTTTCTTTACAGAAAGGCATGGTTTTTTACTTGCGTCCCAGCCAAATGCAATGAGGGAGAGATCAGAGAGCAACAATGGCAACTGATAAAATAAAGAGGCATACAGGGTTGCAAACCCCCAGAACGGGCCTGGAGATCTCTCAGATTTACAATCGATCTTCAGATTCCAGAGCTTAGTCCTCCTGGAGGAAATGGCATCTCCAGAGATGGCCTCTATGGCATTATACCCCACTGACATCCCTCCTTTCAGTGGGGTTCCCAAACCCCACCCTCCCCAGGCTCCACCCCCAAATCTCCAGGAATTTCCCAACCTAGAGTTCGCAATCCAAGGCAAACAGGAAAGGGGTACAGCACTGCATCCTCCCGGTATCTGCCACTTAATTCCTATAGCTGCTCTCCCCATACCAGAGCTCTGCTGAAAAAGAAAAGCACAGGGGGAAGGACAGATTACACAGAGGAGAATGAGAGGAAAGATGGTGAGAAGTAAGTACAGCCACCATCATCTAGGCCCTCTACAGCTCTCTATGCTCTCTAGAAATGGACCTCTTCCTCTTTTTTATGCGAGTGGGACACTCACATGTTTAAACACACAGAACTGTTGCAGTCATGTCACAGATTATTCAAAAGTTGCTGACTCATTGTGAGCTGAATAGTGAAATTGGAAAGCTTTCTTTATTCATTAAGAATTAGGGGGAACCTGGCTAAAAGGACACAGGTCCAAGCTTCACTTTCCCCCCTCTTTCCACAGTAGATTTGGATGGAAAGGTCAAATCAGTTTGTGAAATTCATTTTGCCTGCTCACTGTCTCTTGAACTTTGCTGCTCCCTCAGAGCTTCCACACCCAACTTCCTGAAGAGAGTCCCTATGCTTGTAAAGGCTGCTGAGAAATGAGAATAACATTCAGTGTAGTTTTTCCCATTGCCATATAGCAGTGCTAGTGGAACTTTCCCTTTCTATGAGAAAAGCACTGAAACCTTAGTTTTGGACCAGGGAACAATTATGACCCTTTGCCTCATATTCCTTTGGCTTCCAAAGTTTCCTTGTTTGCAGGGTTACTACATTTAGTTCCTGGCCATGCTCCTGTGTAATTTAGCATGAAGAAATTAGGCAAGTGAAGCTTTGCTCGTCTCTTCATAACCTTGCTAGGGGGAAACTTCACTTGCTTAATTTCTTCCTGTCAGGCTGCACGTGATAGCATGTTTATGCTATGACTGGGAGTTAAACCTCCCATCCTGCAGGTCTGGCTTCTGAAGTGATTCAAAACAAAGGAGGGAAGCTTTCACAGAGATTATGAAAGCAAAAGAAGAAAGGAAAAGTGGACAGGAGAACCAAATTTGCATAGACATATTTCTCCTTGGTGGGGAGATATGTATACAGCCACCATTAAGACCATGTAGCATTTCAGATGCTACAGAAGGTTCTCTGTTCCTGCAGTTCTTTTATTTAAACAGCAACTGTGTTGAAGCAGAATATTTGCATCAAACAACACAATTCAGAGGAAAGCTATGTGGGAAGTGAAAAAGTCTAAAAGGCAAGTCATATGCAGACAGAAGAAAATGTGCATGTTCACCCTAGGGGTAAAAAGATTAAAGGGAAGGAGCAGCACAATGGCAATTTTTATACATTTTACAGCAGTCAGAAAAACAAGAACCTTGCTTTACCTATAATATGAAACAAGTGCAAAACACAAAATTATAGCATAGTAGATTGAAGCTGAAATTTGAAGAAAAAAGAACCCCCTATTAACTCTAAGGATATGGTGGTCTACGTTGCCCACAGAAACTGTGAAGTCACCTTCCCTGCACAGTTTCCAAGTAAGCACATCTGGCCTGAAAAGTTTTAAGTACCAGATATCCCATGTCAAGATAAGAGGCTGTACAGGGAAAATTGTGGGTAGCCTTTGAGCTGTAGGGGTTGTACAAACCACATTGCTCTACTGACCCACATCCTCTGAGTTGCAACCAAACAGTTCCTCACTCATTTGTGAGTGTGGGTCAGCATCTACATAAACCCCTTCAAATGTGTAAGGTGCCCCCACAATCAACAATTACTCCAGCTGACCTAAGCTGTGTAACAAATGTTGCTTTCACACTTGATATTTGGTCTGGCTTTGGGACTGATGGGAAGTGGGGTTTTCCCCCCACTTCCACAAAGTATCAAGGTGCTCTTGTTTACCTTCTGGCTTTTCTTTAGCTTTCCTGCTATCTTTCCTAAGCCTGCTTTATTACAAGCTTTTAGGGAACAGTCATGGTGGTTGCTGTGTAAATGAGAAAGCCCAGATCTTTCTCATTACCACTAACACTGGTGCCATTTCCCCTACTTCAGTCCCCAAGAAAGGCCATTCCCTCCCTGCCCCCACATCACTAGGGGGCTTTTCCATTTTCTTTTAAAAAATCAGTGACTGAGCTTTATAACTTTATAACAGGGCCTCTAAATTCCCACCTTTCATTTTTTAAAAGCAGTCTCTAGCCCCATTCGTTGTAGAGATATAAGGGGGAAAGGATATCCCTGCAACAAAAAGGGCTAGAAAGTTACTTGTTTTCAAAATGCAAACTGAGAATTCATTATAACTTTATAACATCATAGCAATTTGTTAATTACCATTTTTTAAATCTAAAAACATGAAAGAAATCCTTTGGGGGCACAGGGGAATGGGAATGGCTGGGGAAAATGCAGGAAACCCTGCCATGCAGAAACTCTGAATCTGCAGCTGTAGCAAGACTACCACAGAGTAGTGTTGCTGTGTGGATGTCCAGAAGTCAAGAAGCATGTTGCCTCCCACTGATGTGGCACACAGTCTGGGTCAGGTGCATCCTTCCGTGTCCATATATAGTTCTGGAACAGGGCCATTTTAACTCCCCATTTCCCTCCAAATATCCTAAATCATAACAGGACAACTGGACTTTTTGATGCAATGGTGAATCATTTTAAGAACATACAGATTCTGTTCCCAATAAGGATGGCGGAAGAAGGTTGAAAGTAGCCTGTCGACAACTCATTACTGTGATGCTTTACTTTCTTTCTGACACCTTGGAAAGACGACATGTTTAAACCTAGATTATGTTCTTATTCCTTCCATACAGTGGTTTTTGCAGGGCCTGAGACAATTAGGTCTTACAATAACAGATTTTCTTTGGCTTTACCTAGATTGCAGTTGGTACAAGACTATGAACTTCCATAATAATTTAAAGCAGCCCCATACATCGGAATTACTGCTTTGAAAGTCCCACACTCTGCTGCCTACCAAGAATATATACATACCACACACAGGCAAACTTTTAGCCAAGATTTGCATTACAGTTCTCACCTACCTATGCATGTCTTCCCATCAGAATGTAGTACAAACTTGACATGGCAACCACACTTTGGCCCTTGATCTGTATCATCACAAGTGTGCTGACACCCTCCATTGCCATAGTTGCAGGTCACTGCAATGGACAAGAGATCAGACAAAAAGGTAAATAGTTGCTTCAGAACACTATCATCATGGTCCCAAGCTGTCAGTCTTCTGGAAATGCCAACCCATAAAGCACAGAGTCACTTATGAAATCAAGTTGATTACCTGCTCCAGTAGGTCAGCAAAAGGCCCATATCCTTTTGGATGACACAACCTATAGCAATATCCTACTTTTGATGTAGGAGTGCTTCACATGGGAAGTTACCTGCATACCTAGTACATGTTTTATTGCACAACTAGAACTGCAGAGAAACAGTCCAGGGAAAAGATGACACAGAACAGAGACACCACATTGTTTATACATCTTTTGAGCACTTTGTCTTTTATCTACAAATCATTATTCCAACCTACATTTTATTCCTTGTTTGGTATCACAATTTGTAGGCAAGAGAACAAACCAATATGCCATTTCATCCAATTCAGATGTCACAGTGAACTATGGTTTCTCGGGAAATGAGAAATCTTTGGTCTGTAAGCCATAATTGCGGGAAGGAGGGAGCGCATGGGCCTGAGGATTTCAAAGTAATGCACACATATGTTCATTATGTCTAAATGAAACCTATTTCATCCAAATAAGAACCCTGTTTCTAGCAATAATGGATCAAAAATTAGTTGGCAGGGAAAAGCATATGGAAACTAGCAGCCCACTGGCATAGAACTCATCTTATATTCATTCCACACATTCTAGCTGGTTCATCCGCAGCAGTGTTCCCTCTAAGCTGAGTTACTGTGAGCTAACTCACAGTTTTCTAGCCTCTGACTTGCACATTTTTTGTCTTAGCTCAGGAAGGATGGCTCCAGAGCAAACTAATTTATGCAGTAGCCAAATTGCTCACTCACAGCTTTAATGCCAGTAGCTCACAAAGTTGAATTTGTAGCTCACAAAGTTGAATTTTTGCTCACAAGACTCCACAGCTTAGAGGGAGCATAGTATACAAAAACTAAACTTTGGCCCCGGTCACACGAGAGGATTAGGGCCGGGAGAGGGACGGATCGGGGGCGGAGAAAACGGGCGCGATCCCACCGCAACATCTGGGAAGTGTTGCGCGCCCGTCCCCGATCTGGCCCTTCCGGCGATAATCCGCACCAAAAAAGAACCACCTACTGAGGTGGTTCTTTCCGAACGGCCGCATCAAAGCCGGCCGTGGGATCGCCGGCGCGTTCTTCCGCCAGTGCATCCCCGGGTCCTGGCCAAACTGCGCATGCTCAGACATGCGCAGTTCGGCAGCCTCCCGTGGCTTCCTCCCCAGTCTCCCTGGCATCTGATCGTGCTGGGGAGCAATTGCACAGCGGCTCACGGGATCTGTATGATCCCGCCGCCGCGTACCTATTTTGGTGCAGCTTTTAAAAGCCGCACTTTGCCCGTTCTTTTTCTCCCTTGTGTGGCAGGGACCTAAAAGAATATTCAGGACATTTTATGCTGAGATTTTAAAAACTACCTAAGGAAATTATTCTGCCTGAAATCTATCACATTTGGAAATACCACAACAGTCCTCAAGCAGGCAATGAAGCCCTAATAATTAATCCACAAGTGAGGTGCATCCAAACCAGCAGTTTCTCATATAACCTGCTATAGCAAAAACGACAGGGAAGGAGAGGGTACACTGCACCTAATTCTCCAATCTTTCATTGTTTATACTCCACTTGTATGAGAACTTGTACCTTGTGCCACATGACTAGTATGTGGGTAAGTCCATTACTGTCTCTTTTCCTGCCATTGCCCCCCCCCCTCAATTTCATTTCATTTTTTCTTTAATGGTGAATTGGTGTCACTACACCTCTTAAGACACCTTAGTAATATCAACAGCTCATTCCTTTAACAGCAGCAGAGAAACACGGTGATTTCACAATTCAGTGACTTTGCTGTCTTGTCACCCTTCCTCAAGCCTCCCCTTTATTAAATCAGGAAAGTGCACTAAATATACTGGAGCTTTTAATATGCAGGTGCAACTACACCACTTAGAATTTATTTTTTAATGAAAACCCAGAACCCTCAGTTTCAGTTAATCAGATCTTAATCCTATGATACAAGATCAGATTTGTATTTTTCTTGCTCCTTCCTGGTCCATAACACCAACCAATAAAATGCATCAAGACTGAAGTTCAATGTGACAGGTCCCCATTGCTGGTACTTACACTTGCAGTCTCGTTGGTTTTTGGTGAGCTCAAAGCCAGGTCGGCATTCACAGGCAATGCCACCTTTTGGGGTTTCCCGACAGATGTGGGCACAACCATGGTTCTTGTTCATGCAGTTCATTCCTTCTAAAAGAGAAAGGAAACAGCATAAAAGGTACTCTGTTCCCTTAAGTTGCCAAGCAAGGAACAGCAATGGACAGCTCACATTAACTATAAAAAGGAACATCGAGCTGATAATTTCTGGAGCTCTCCAGTGGCTGCTGTCACGTGTAATTTACTTACTCCAAGAACTCTGGAGCTCAGACTACACAGCCAACAGTATCCACTGGTACCTCACACTGGTCCTGTGGCCCCCACCATGTGGGCATGCACATGCTGAAACTTCCTGTATGACTAGACTGCTGAGACTGGAACTACTGAAACAGCACACCTGATCCCTTTAATGGGAACAGCCTGGTTGTTCCCATGGTTGAATGCAAGGAAGTCTCTGACTAAAGGAAGCAGCCAGCCTTTGCGTAGCAATCTTTGCAGCCTGTGGTAGCAATGAATGCCTCTGTGAAAAGTGTGCTGAAAAATTATGATATGGAATTTGCTCTTGTGACATTACGTTACAGACAAGCAATCTCTACAAATACCAGGAACAAAGTTTTCATTGGGTTCCAATGATTACCTAAGCCAAATACATTGGAAGTAGAATAGTAGACATAAGAATCTAATAAAATAGTAATACCAAGGAAAGTTAAATCTCCTCCTTACATAAAAGCATTTTTTAAAAACCTCAAAATGTCTTCATGTCAACTCATTAAATGCTAGTTTTTGATTAGCTAAAAGTCTGCACAGACAGACTCAGACAGGCACATCATTGCAACATGAAGATCCTATTGTTCATGCACTTCTAGACTGTAATTTTATCTAGGAGGCATCATATTTTTCTCATTGCTCCTATGGAGCTGATCACAGCTTTCCAGTTTTCCCAGTCATTTTACTCTATCACCTACATGTCCATAGTGCTCAAAGCTCAGTGTGCACCCTGTTTTACTATGCAGTCTCCCATCAGAACTCAGTGCTTTCTTTTTGTCAGCCCATGAATGTCCATCAGATTCTTCCAATCATAACTCTTAGCAAGTAACCCTGTACCCTGTTGTCCTCTTCATTACACTTCCTTGATTGTATGCTCCAATAAGAATATTACTGCAGGCAGCCAATTCAAGCTCCGCCCTTCCCCCAAAGGGGTCAAAAAATTCCTCAGGCTCTCTCAGCACTGTAAATCTGCCAGAGGCAGCATTAGCAGCAGACACTGCTGTCTGGTGCATCCATACTGCAAACAAAACAGGGTGCTGCTGACTCATACCCCTGGATTGTTTGTGCTTTTTCTCTGGCACGAAGGACATTGAGTTCTGAGTGTTAAGGTCCATCTCTCCATGTCGGCCACCCACCACAACAAAAAAACAGAGCCAGGAAGGCCATGCCCTTTGTGTTATGGCCTGGGAAGGGCTAAAGCAGGCTATGAGCCATAGTGACTGGGTCAGTTTGATTGCAGATGTTGGGGTGTGAAAGAGAGAAACAGCATTAGTGGATAACTTAGGTCTACCATCGAATACTGAATCCAAGCACAAGTGCTAAGACTACAATGCTCTCTTACTTGACAATATGTCCCACAGAACACAGCTGCACTGATTTCTCAGTAAATATACATGGACCTCTAGCAATGCACAGGCTGTCCAAGTATCGGAATATGTGGCATCATGTAAACGAGCAGTGAGGATAACCAGAGTAAGTCCATCTATCAGATTTAGAAGCTGCCCAGAAACTCAGAAGTGAGGAATATGAAGACTGCACCACAGAGTCTGCTAACCTCATATGAGAGGTTGGCAAAAGATGGAGGACGTGATAAATCATGTAAAATGAAGACCTATACAATCTGGTCAGAGATGAGATGTTATTAAAGCACACATAAAAATAGCATCCACAAAAACTTCACTGATCAACATAACACGGTGACATTAGCAAATGACAATAATTAGTACGAAGAGGTTGTTTACAGCCTTGTTACTTACCGTGCCAGTCACTAGTTACAAACTCTACATCAGTAGAATAGATCTCTTCACTGACTAGCCATGGTTCTTGTTCAATGCCAGAAACTAGACTAACGAGCAGCATTAAAGGCCCATGATAAAGAACTGAAAGGAGTTCAGCAATAGTACACAGCAGTATCCTTATATTACGAAGTTTACAGTGGGCAAAATAAATCATAATGTGCTGTATTTTATGGGGAGAGATTGCTTCTGGAGGGTTCGGCCCTGTCCAGTAGACAGCTGGGGCAAAGATCAATGGATTTCCCAAATCACTGGAAATTAGGGAAGGGTAGGTATTGTATTTCTATTTCCCCTTTTATTCCCACATTCTGCATCCAAATGCAGAATCTCAAGGCTGCCTCTCTTTGTTGGTAACAAAAACAGTAGGCATGGACACCAATTCCTCTGAAGAAATTAGATGTCCCATGTTTTGGTTTGTATCCGAGCCACAAAAATACATAAAGCTTTTTTCAGCAGTCATACTAACCCATAGAAGGGCTCGGTGTAATTACCAACCTATACTGAATGGGTTATCACTTTTTGAAATTCCTAATATAATGATTGCTGCTTTTGGATTAGCTTTCCTGTTTCCTATAATATATATAATATAACTGCTCTACCACCTTTTACTCTACCACTGACCGACCACTGGAAGGTGGCAGGCTAAAATCAGAAAAGGGAAAGAAAGAGGGAAGACATTAAGAAGTCACACAGCACAGTTTTCAGATCAATTACACAATACATTATGCTGACTCTTCCTCTCCTTTCTTCTTCCGAACTTTTTCCTTTGAGATTCCTCCCTTCCCACAATGTTCCCATTTCACTGCACTGGAGACTATACTGAGTTTATTTACTTAAAATGTTTTTATGTCACCTTTCTACCCAATCAGGGTCCCCAAGGCAGCAAACATAAAAACACTAAAACAATTGAACATTTAAAATTTTAAAATAATTCAATAAAATATGTCAACTTAATTATTCTATGAACACTCAAAATCTGCATCAGTAGATGCAACAACTGAACAAATTCTAGCCCTTTTTTGTTCAACCAGACAACAGGGCACTGTCATCAGGAGGGCCTAACAGACACTCATGTTTCAAGCACAGAACACAACTCCATCCCAGGCAGATTTCTGAAGATGTCAGCAGCAATCTGGATCCCTTTCATGCCTCAGCATCACTATTATTTTTGGCAAACCAGTTCATCTCTTAGCAGGAGAGGGCTCAGTCTCTGTTTGCAGCCCCAGCCTGCCAAAAGAACTGCTGACAGAAGCATGCTAAACTACCCCTTTAACAAGAGCCATCATTTCTTAATCACTGCTCTGGTGAACAGCATATGCACAGCATAGATTCCTAACCCGGAGGCATTTGCCAGGAGCCATCTTAAAGGCTTAGAATTTCACCAGGTAGTGAAGTTTTCATGAGCTTTTTACTAGTGATAATTACTGTAACCACTAATGAAGGAGAACAATGCCAGAAAGACTGGCAAAATGAGACCTCTGCATAAACCAAATTCTGAGCCAGGAAGAACACATTGTGGTGACATTTCATTTCTGGGTAAGGTAATTTAGAGGGTGGTGGCAGAGCAGCGTCAGAAATTCCTGGATAACAAATCGGTGTTGGATTCATTCCAGTCCGCCCTGGACACAGGATGGAGACGGCACTGGTCGCCCTCACAGACGATCTCTACAGGCCGCTAGATCGAGGCGGGTTGGTGCTGCTGCTATTACTTGATCTTACAGCAGCATTTGATATGGTCAATTATGATGTATTGATCCACCGCCTTGCTGACGCTGGAGTTCATGGGGTGGCCCTGCAATGGTTTACCTCATTCCTTCACGGTCGGGGACAGAGGGTGGCGCTGGGTGAGAAGGTGTCCCCAAGGTACCCGCTGGTATGTGGGGTCCCTCAAGGGGCACTCCTCTCCCCAATTTTATTTAACATTTAAATGTGCCACTTCACCCAGCTGGTGCGGAGTTTCAGGCTGGGATGTCACCAGTATGCTGACGACACCCAGCTATTTCTGTTGTTGGGTGGCCGACTGGATGCCGCTCCCGTGAACTTAACCAAGGCTTTGGAGGCTGTGGTGGGGTGGTTAAAGCAGAGCCAGTTGAAACTGAATCCTAGTAAGACAGAAGTTCTGTGGCTGGGCGAGGGGAGGGCACGATTGGGTACCCAGCTCCCGTAAGTACTCTTAACACAGGCACTGACCGCCAGGAGTCTGGGTATGACACTGGATGCTTCGTTATCCATGGAGGCACAAGTCATGAAGGCTGCTCAGATGGCATTTTTCCAACTACACCAGGTCAGGCAACTGGCTCCCTACTTATCCCACCCTGACCTAGCCACGGTAATCAATGCAATGGTCACCTCCAGGATAGATTACTATAACTCACTCTATGCAGGCCTAGAGACTAACCCGGAAGCTCCAGATGATCCAGAATGCAGTTGCATGGGTCCTTACTGGGACCCCCCAGATGGCACATATTCAACCTGTGCTGCGCAAGCTGCACTGGCTTCCAGCAGAGCACTGGATCAAGTTCAAGGTCACACCAGCAGCTGCATGTGGAGAAGTGGAGAATCAAACCCAGTTCTCCCAGATCAGAGAAGCTTCATTTTTTTTCTAAATTAAGGTTCCACCCTAACACCTTCTTGGAAACTGGTTTAGTGGGATTTTGAATGATGATTTGAACAGACTACAAATTATACCTGACCATTTAGAGTTGCTTTTTGTATATTTGTCTTTGGAAAGAATTACTTTGGATATTTTATAGAAAACAAAGCAAAGGATCAAGACTTAGAAATGGAGAAAACTGCCTATAGGGCATACTCCAATTATATAAAGAAAAATAGCCTGCCTGGAGAGATTAGATTTGCGAGACGACAGACCAGAGATGCAATATTAAAGGCAACTTCGGCAAATCCACTGAAATCTGGGAATATAACCATCAAAACTTTAAAAGACATTCCATTTGAAATACGTCAAAAGAGGAAAAGCTACAAGGAGCTCATCTCATTTCTTCAAATCAATGGAATTCAGTATCGGTGGGCGATTCCTGAATGTGTCATTTTTAAAATCAATGATAAAAGAGAGAAGATTGACTCCATATTTAAAGCTAAAGAGTTTTTGAGACGTCAACTGGGATCAGAGGAAGACCTGAAAGATGAAGAAACTAAATCAAGTGACTCTGCTACTTCTGGAACGGACGAGGGTTCTGTGGGTGAAGCGGGAGCAGTGAAAACTGTATATGACTTTAGAGACAGAAAACTGAAGTAAGGGCAAACCGCCCTTTGAAGCAAAGAAGATGCTCAAGAAGTTCTCTCATAAAAATTAATTTACTAACAAAGAAGTAAAACAAGAACTCTACAAGTTATTTATAACATATAGCTTAAAATGGAAATGATCTCCTTCTCTTGGGTTTTTAGTTAGTGTGGTATCTTTCCTTTATCCCTAGTTGTAGTCCCTCCCTATATTTTTCGTTGTAGTTCAGTAGTCTTATGAAAAATAATAAACCTTCCCCCTTGGGGGTTTAAAAAAAAAATGAAATGGAGAAAACGAACCATCTTTTCATTGTTCTTCGTACGTGAGGCAAAAAGGTTCTGCTTAAGATCATGGAATATACAGCAGATGTGTACCTCATTATCAAATGGATATCACATGGGGGAAAACCCCCTCCAAAACTGGGGTCCCCAACCTTTTTGAGCCTGATAGCACCTTTAGAATTCTGACACAATATAGTGGGCACAGCCACAAAATGGTTGCCACAGGAAGTGGAAACAGCCACAAAGTGACTGTCATGGCTCACCTTTAGTCACTGAGTAAAGATCCTTATGCTGTGGTGGCAGCTGCTGCCAAAACTACAAAGCACTGTTGGTCAATTCTCTAATGGTTAATCAGAAGCTTTGCTGGGTCGAAGCCCCAACTGGTTCCATCCACTTTCTAAAAACACTTGGTGGGCACCAGGAAAGGTGTCAGGGGTGCCATATTGGCCATGGGCACCACGTTGGGGGCCCTGCTCCCAAACAACCCAAAACAATCCTTATTGTCTGGGATCTCCATTCATGCCATTAGCCGAATGATGGTGTCAGCTATAGGCCCAGTGTTACCAATGTCCTGTGAAGCTACAACCTACCAGTGTAGTCAACATGACTTTCACTGGTAATATGCAAGGTCTGGCGTTTCAGATAAGAAACTGGAGAGGCAGGAAGATACCATCATGGTATTGCCCAAGTGCAATGAGAGAGTGATGGGGAAGAGAGATGATATGGCTATAATTTTAGGCCTTAAACACCCACCCACCCCATTATAGTACTGTTTTCTACTACAAACAAGACCAATGCTGTCATGGAAGGGGGAAAGCTAGTGGCTGAGAAGCACCAACAGAGGTCTATTATCAGCATAAGCACCATGTACTACTACCCAGGGCCTAGAAATACTTTATGGGCCTCAGTTCTACAATGTTTGCAAAAACAATAGCCTATATAAAACTGTTCACAATCAGCAACAGAAAAATAAGAGAGAGAGATAACTAGAGAGCCAGTTTGGTGTAGTGGTTAAGTGCACGGACTCTAATCTGGGAGAACCAAGTTTGATTCCCCACTCCTCCACTTGCACCTGGCTGGATGACCTTGGGCAAGCCGTAGTTCTGATAAGAGCTGTTCTTGAAAAAGAGCAGTTTGTGTCTGAGCTCTCTCAGCCCCACCCACCTCACAGGGTGTCTGTTGTGGGGAGGGGAAGGGAAAGGAGTTTGTAAGCCGCTCTGAGACACCTTTGGGTAGTGAAGGGCGGGGTACAAATCCAATCTCTTCTCTTCTCTTCTTTCTTCTTCTTCACTATGAAGAATTTCTGAAAAAAATTCTTTTCATTTTCTCAGCTGTTTCCCTTTCCCAACATGGTCTGTTCCCCAAACACTGCATCTCTTTCCCCTCCCACCCACATATTTACAACTACTTCCCTGGCTTTCTGCTGGAAGCTTGAGATAATCAACAGAATTCTGGATCTTTGCATCTCTCTGCTCCTGATCTAATCTCTGAGGTTACAACTGAACTGGCAAACTAAGGTTCTACTGACACAGCCTGGCTGCTTCACTTTCCTGGGAAACAAGGAAAGGCCACCTACAACCTCAGCAGTAAATGTTGGGTTCGGTGGGTACTGAACAGAACACTGATGAGACTTCATATACCATTTAACAAAATGCACAGGCAGACAGGGGAGATGAGAAACTTAGTGCGGTCACAGCCAGTTTAATTCCAATAAGAGATTGCATGCTGAATTCTCTGGCCCTCACAGAGGCATGTCATTTAAGCATGAACATCTGCAGCTGCTGTTTTGCTTCCTCCAGGAAGCACCACATAGGACGCACAAGGTTTCTTATGGCATTTTACAGTGTGGCGAGTGGAACTGAAGCAACCACAACAGTTGTCTGACAATTTTTCTGGCAGTCCAGGGTGTAATCTCAAACCAACTTTAGAGGTGCTGTTAGTGCCTTGCCAAATCTGATTTGCAAGGCTATATGACCTCAGAGGAGATCTTGATTATGAATAGACTAGCTACAACAACACCAAAGGGTCCTGTGGGAAAGCCACGTTTACTGAACAGGGACCCCGGTCAGACGTGCCGGAAAACGCGGGGGGGGAGGGGAGCACAGCTATTTGCACCATCGCATTCTGATGCGCCATTATGCTATGAGACGTGACGGTGGCTTCCCCTCAGCAAAGAGGACGGGGGAGTAAGCCGCGGGCCGGCGCAATCACACCCAGGGAATTCGCATGCAGCCCGTGGCAAACCATTTGCTAGTAGGCCATCCCAGGTACTTTTTTTATGTGCATCTTCAGCGGGACGCCACAGGTTCGCCACGGGTGCGCTACGCCTCCCAGATGTTCTGGTGTGATCACACCCGGAAAATCCGCAGGACTATCATGCCTTCAACGCAGCAAATGCTCTGTGTGAACGGGGCCAGGGTATATTTAGCAGGAGACATTCATAGTCCAAGGGTTCTTCTACATGACAGTCATTCAGGGATCATAGGTACTTCATTCAGTCATGGAGTCTCTGTATTTTAATCTTTCTGTCTCCTGAAAACTACAGAAATCTTACATATGTTGTGAGAAAAGGGAAGCTTATGACCATTCCATCCATCCAAAGCCTTTTATTGGCATATAAATAAAAATACAGTAATCTGAATACACACAGAGTCAAATTAAAATTGCCGAGTAACATCACAGAGTATCGCCATAAAGAAAAACCTAATTCATCATATAATTTATCAGGCCGTAGGGCCATGGCACTGCAGAGAAACTTTGCTGTTATTTCAGATATTTCTGTGTCTGTGTTATCGAGCAAGAAAAGAAGCTTAAAATCATCAGGGGACTCTAAAAAATGGCCTAATATGGGATATAGAAGATCCCGACGGGACGCCAAATAGAGAGGGCACTGGAAGAGAACATGGGCAACAGTTTCAACACAATCCATGACCATTTTCTTCCTAAACTGGCTCAGAATTTTACATTCAGAATAAAAGGTCACTGTATGATGGCATGTTGTCTGGTGCCAAAAGGGAGCTCCCACTTTTAATGATGCATTTTAACTATTCCCTGGAACCATGGAATCTGAGCATGAAGGATGCATTACTAGAAAAAGTACATGTTTCCAAGACTCTGGGACAAGACAGTACATCCATTCAAGCACACTGTCCATACAGGCTACACCAGTTCTCTTTCATCCCATCTGTGCTGCAGATCACTGGGGCAGAGAAAGGCATAATACAAGAAGGACGGTGCACAGTGGAGTACAGGGGACAGGTAGACATTCCACATGTAACCTCCTCCTCTCCACTTCCACACTGCTCCCCAAGCACAGAGTAGTCAAGCAAAGCGGTTGGGAAGGACCATGGTTCAGTGGTAGCTTTGCATGCAGGACCCATGGCCAATCCCTGACATTTCCAGTCAAAGGCTCAGGTAGTGGGTGTTAGAAAAGACTCTTTCTCTGCCTGAGAACTTGCAGAGCTCCTCCCAGTCAGAGTAGACATTACTGAGCTAGACAAGAGTTTCATATGTTCAACAAGGATGAAAACATCTTTGACTGACATTGTATTCCAGGGTTCCCTTGTTTGGAAAGGGGGCAGGGAAGAAATAATGTTTCTTCAATTCTAAGTTACTGGTTTAAATCCAACCCATTAAAAATAATGTCTGTTTCTATCCAATGGCTGTGTGCAAGAAATGAGTTTTGGAAGAGCTTGTTTCATTTTCTCAGAAGCCACAATTTATGGCCAGCTAACATCATAAAAACAGTTGCCACTGCAGACGCTAACTGACCCCTCCCCCATTTCTGGCAGCCTCACTTGAAAAGCAGAGAACTAGGCAAGGCATGTATATGGCAGCACTAAAGAGCGAGTGGTGAGATATCAGTGGGAAAAGCTTATTCACAAACTGCCACATAGGCAAAAGAGTCTGGATTTAGTTCTGTAGAACTCCATTCAGTATCCATGCAAGGACGATGAGTACAAGCTACAGTGCAGCTTCAGCACTGCAAAGCTGGGGTGTTCACAGGAAAGACTGGCACCCGAGAAATATGGATAAGCCAATGGGTTGCTGCTAGACTGACATTAGAATGTACACTCAGAAGTGAATTCCACTGAGTTGCTTTGAACTATAGTAGGAGCCAACTGCATGCATGGTTTCTAATGGGAATTCAAAAGGACCAAGTTATCACAAATTACTGTCAGACTCCTGTAGAAATCAGTTCCCCACAACAGTCATTCAAAAGAATAGAAAGTTTATTGAGACATTGACAGGATCCAGACTCTTAACATTTCTGTGTTAGAACTGGGGGAAAGCATGCAAAGCAAGCAATTATGCCTAAATCAAGTAAGACCCTAATGGCCTGGGGCCAATCACACCTAAGCTAAAGGCCCATCGAAATAATGGCCCATAGTTCCCAGGGGAAAGATGATGCCAGGCCTGACTGAGACTCAAGGTTACTTGTCTGGGCCGAAAAAGATAACGAAGCAACAGCAGAGTGGCTAAAAGTGAAAGCAGATATTCTTCTCACTCCCCTACATCCCCATGGCAAACAAGCCCGAGAAAGCAGGCGAAGTTGACAATTACCTAGCCAGAAAAAAAGGGAGAATAAAGAAAGCAAAATGAAATCCTGTGTCAGTAGTAGACATCCTATGGTACTAATAAAAAAACCCAAAAAACACTTTTTTAGCTGTTTCAGTTTTTCTGAGGTGCTAGTCCAGACAACATACATTAAGCGAAGTTGACAATTACCTAGCCAGAAAAAAGGGAGAATAAAAAAAGCAAAATGAAATCCTGTGTCAGTAGCAGACATCCTATGGTACTAATGAAAACAAAAAAACCTTTTTAGCCGTTTCAGTTTTTCTTAGGTGCTAGTCCAGCCAACATACACTAACCATTAATGATGAGATGACAAAGCCAACAAGACATAATAATAAACCAGGGCCCCAGTCACACGGAGAATTTACAGCGCGAAAGGCACGAATGTCGGGCATATTTTCAGGGCGCAATCACACCGCAAGATCTGAGAAGCGTACCGCACCCGTGGCCAACCCGTGGCATCCCGCCGAAGATGCAGAGTTAAAAAGTACCAAGGAAAGTGCACTAGTATCCGGAAAACACATGGTACAGGCGGGCGTCTGATTGCGGGAGTACTAGTATCTCATGGAATCCGGCGCCCGTCCACATCCCGTCGCAAACCGGATGTTTTTTGTAAGTACATGCGCACAAACACAAAACTGAAAGCAGTGCTGCTCCACGGAACTGCGTATGTGCACAAACGCGAAACGCTTGTGTGATCGCGCTGCGCCGCTTCTTTGCCATGCTGCGGCATCGCTGTGTGATCGCCAGCTAACAGCCTAAGCACGGAGACTCAGGGGACCGTGTGATCGGGCTACCACGCCTTATTTTGCTCCAGGGCGAACAGCCACACCTCCCCACCGCGTTATCTGGCCCGTGTGACCGGGGCCCAGAAAAGGCAAGTCTTCTTGATTATTGTAGCAAGACTATTATCCTCCTATTTTCTACTTCAGTAAATTGTTTGGGAGATAGATATTAACCACTTCTACTTGACACTAATGTTTGATATGTTTTTGAAAGGGCCCTGTAGGGTCTTTGATGCCTAGATCAAAAAGCTTACCTGGTTTAGCTACAGCTTCTTTAAATGACATCATAGCCTCCAACAAAACTCTAAGCAGCTTGACTGTCTAACAGCCAGCATCCAATACAAACGCTCCAGTTCCTGACAAAGCTGGTGTTAGAATTCCCAACACTGCTCACTATCACTTGTGTACAGGGGTCATTTCCTGCAGGAGCGGACAGGAGCGGAGCTCCAGCAGAAAAGAGCCCAGGGGGCGGGCACATGCAACAAGCCCCGCCCCCTGCTCCCAGCAGCCCTCAGTCAGAGCAAGAAGCAGCCAGGTACGTTGCAGAGCTTCCCCCAGCCCAAAACAGTCCAGTGGCACCTTTAAGACCAAGTTTTATTCAGGTACAAGCTCTCCCTCCTCTGCGAGGACAGATCTGCACGTTTCCCCCCCCCCAATAGCTAGCAATCCAAAACAGTCCAGTGGAGCCTGAGCGGTGGGTGTTGCCTTCTGACACACTTCCGGTGATGTCAGGGGGCGTGGTATATGCAAATATGTTATGCTAATGAGCTCCTGCACCTCTTTTTCTAGGAAATGACCCCTGCTTGTGTAGCACAGGAGCCATGAGAATGAACAAAGAACAAGGAAGTCCCTCATGGCCTTAGCCACCAGGACCTTTCTCTTAGCCTCAAGGATTCTCTCCATACCTTGTAATATGGAGGTAATAATATGGAGTTGGATTATTACAGGGATTACAAAATGGACTCACGCTTTTTCAGTGGCTGCCCAATGCCTCTGGAACAGCCTCCCAGAAGAGGATGGGGGGCTCTTACCCCCTGGCTTTCCAGTGAGGCTGTAAAACAAGAGTTAATCCGAAGAGCTTTTGGAGCAGCCCGAGGCAGAGCAAAGGGGGAAGAATATGCTGTTGGTGTTTAAAATTTGGTGTAGCCAGTTTGGTGTTAAGAGCATGGATTCTAATCTGGGAGAAACACGTTTGATTCCCCACTCCTCCACATGCAGCTGTTGGTGTGACCTTGGGTCAGTCATAAGATCTTTCAGAGCTGTTCTCTCAAGGGCAGTTCTCAAGAGAGCCCCACCTACCTCATGGGTTGTCTGTTGTGGAGAGGGGAAGGGAAAGGGATTGTAAGCCGCTCTGAGACTCCTTCGGGTAGTGAAGGGCAGGGTATAAATTCAATCTCTCCTCTTCTCTCTTCTTAAGAACATAAGAATATAAAGAACATAAGAGAAGCCAATGTTGGATCAGGCCAATGGCCCATCCAGTCCAATACTCTGTCACACAGTGGCCAACAATACCAGGTGCCATCAGGAGGTCCAGCAGTGGGGCCAGGACACTAGAAGTCCTCCCACTGTTGCCCCCCCAAGCACCAAGAATATAGTGCATCACTTGACCCAGACTGAGAGTTCCTATCTATACCTTGTGGCTAATAGCCACTGATGGACCTTCTTCTTTTATATCTGTTGTTTTAATGATTACTATTTTATTAAATTGTTCTTATATTGTTGCTACCCACCTTGGGTCCTGGGATGCCCAGCACAAAGGTGAGTTTATAAATATTTCAAATTAATAAACACGATTATGTCTGCAACCACTTTTCTACTTGGCTAACCCAGCTGATTTTTCCCCCTAGGCACTGGACAAAAGTTACCCATAAAACTAAACAGCTAGCATGACAACAGCCTGATACCACATTGATGTATATATATTTACATAACCAGTTTGTCCTAGTGAAAATGATGGTTAAATGTTCCTGTCCAGATTTCAGCACCTGGTGAAGCAGCTGTACTGTTGCTTCCCCACACTCCCAGTTTGCAGCTTAACCCATCTTCACCACAACACCATCAATCCAGTATCCAGTTGGCCAGTACATGGTCAATGTGGTCTGAATTGCGAGCGGGGTATGTGCTGATGCAATCACATGCTGAACGGGGAAGAGACCCATTCACCCCACACTCACTGGCCATTTTGCAGGAGGCCTTAAGTTTCCAGCAGTACAATCTATGCAGAGGTGCTCCAATCTAAGCCCGCTGACTTCAGTGAACTTAGATTGGAGTAATGCTCCATAGGATTGTATCATAAATTAGGCTGAACTACATGCTAATGAACAGCTGAGGTCCGGAGTCAAGAGCTGATCTATGTCCAGTTCACTGTGTGCCATCCATACAGCCACAGCAGCAAAGCTGAAAGGGTTCAACTGAAAATATAGCTGCTACAGGTTGAAACAGTGTGAACTGTGCCTGAATAGAACCTCTAATTCTGTGATGTCATAAAACAGATTCCTAGCACAGAATACACCAATACAAAAAGTAATTGGCACATTACATAAAAAGTCCTGTTTGAAGTGGTTTAGCCGTCGTTAACGTATTATTACCATTAGGCTATAATTTGTTTGTTCTTATAAACAAGTCAGTAGCCAAGAGACAATAGAGAACACATGAGACATAAAGTGCAGAGGGCCTCCAGAATTCTGCTGCTTGAGCAGAGAAGCTCAGCTCTTTAACAAGGACGACAACCAGATGTTAAATTTGGGCTTTTGCAGATCAAGAGCTTTGTGAGTGACTCTAGGACTCTGAATCTATACACTGAACACCTCCAATGAACATAAGAACACTGTGCCTGGTTCATTCTCATACTGATCTCAGCTTGTCAAGGCAGATTAGCAGAATCTGACCCAGTGATCATCCCATCCCACACTAGTTAGTAATTTTCTAATTTGTAAAATGTTTCTTGAATTATTAAGCACATAAGAAGAGCCCTACTGGATCAGACCAGTGGTCCATCTAGTCCAGCGTTCTGTCTCACACAGTGGTCAACCAGTTCCTCTGGAGGGCCAACAACATGGCATAGAGGCCTTCCCCTGACATTGCCTCCTGGCACTGGGATTCAGAGGCTGACTGCCAGAGGTTACCCCCTATCTCAGGTCCCACTTGTTTGGAAGAAAGGCAGGCTTATAAATGTATTTTAAAAATTAATACTAAAATGTACTTACACAGCATTGATTATGGTTGAGCATCTGTTGGTTTGGACCACATTCTCCTTGCTAGTTGTGAGGAGGGAACTATCGTTCAGCAAGATGTTCAATTACATCTGACCAACTTTGGACGCTTCTGATTAGCACAATTACAATACGTGCAAGAATGACTACACTGCTTGCTTTCATCCACTGCCCCCCTAACTTTCTGCTACTATTGCTGCACATAGTACAAAGGGGTGTGTGTGTGTGTGTGTGTGTGTGTGTGTGTTAAGATTTGCTATTTAGGTATCTAAGTGTGCCTTCAGTGTCTGCCCATGAACCCAGCTTTCCTTGTGATCAGTTTTTGTGATCAGTTCTTGAACAGATAGCAACATCATGCTTGCAACTAACTTCACCAGGGAAAACCGAGGCAATCCAAACAAGAGCACCCCTCAAATGCAATCAAAGGAGGTCAAATAAGGTAAGTTTGCCTGATGTCGCGTTCATGCCCAAGTCTGCAGCATGACTACCTTCTTTCTGGAAAAAGTCTATTATTTAATGCCCACCGTGAATGCTAGTGGTTCATCACTGTTTGGAGCCTATGACTCATCAAGCATAGTTGTAGTTTCAATACACCCATCCATATGAAAAGTTCTTTAGAACTGGAAATCCAATCTTGCTCATGGAGATAATTATTTTTATTTTCAACCAGTGGAAGGAAAAAGTGACATGTGGGACAAGAAATTTAGGCATTTGAGACCAACCTTCTGGGCGCTGGATGCAGGTATGCTGGTTATCACTCAGGAAAAATCCATCGCGGCAGTGGCACTCATAGCTCCCCATCATGTTGACACATGTCTGCTGGCAGCCACCATTCCCCTCTGCACACTCATCCACATCTGTCTCAGGAAGCAAAGAAGAGAATGAGGAGTCTCTGAGGCTTACATCACAGTATTTATATAACACAAGTATATAAACATGCATTATGCTAGTTTCTCTTTCTTGACAAAAGCCAGTTCCCACTATTCCATCAAGTATGCTCTCCACCTATAATAAAGAAGCAGGATGCAACTGTGACAAGAGAATTGGACTTGATTCTTAAGGGTGATGGCCCCAGAGGCCAGAAGCAGGTTTAAATCCAGCTCAGTGGTTTGCCCCCCCAGTCGGAATAACGAGACAGACAAAAGTTTGGAAGTAAACAAGGGCCACTTTATTAACTATTTAACATAACACTGCGGCAAGGGACCAGCTAAGCGAGCACAGAACAAGCAAGGCAGGTGTCATCCCCCTGACCAACCTCCTTGCTCTTTTCTTGGGTGTGTCACCCAGCTCCGGTCTTGAGCCAGGGCTCTGGCTCGCGACCAGCAACCCAGCAAACATAGTTGCCCCCTAGGAGCACCTACCCCTGAAGCCTCCCAACTTGCAGAGAGGAGCATACCCTAAGAGGTTCCCGGAGGTGATCACTGTTCCCCACCCTGGTCCTTAGAAATCGGAAGGCAGTTCCTGATGACCCCCTGTTCCCTAATGGGGAAAATGCCATAAGGTGCTCACCGGTTCCTGTTTCTTGCCCGCACCAACCTGCCAAGTGACCAGCCTATTTAACTGCTGACCACCACATCCAATACTTCAATCCACTGCTCTCAGTGCAAGGTAGGCAAAAACACTTCCACTCAATCTGCCAATTCTGGGTAAAAGTGAAAAATTCCTACCTGGCCCCAGTAGGCAACCAGCAAAAGCCTACACTAAGAACAGGGCGGGAGGGTGGGCAAGCACGAGTCTGTGACTGCTTTGGGCGGGAGCGGAGCACGGCCGTTTAAGCGTGCCGGCTCCACCCCCTGCCCACGTCATGACGCACAGCGTCATGGCTCTGTTGCTGCCCTGGCTTCTTCCAGGGTGGCAAAACAGCCCCTGGACCTCCAGCGGCTTTGCCGGGAGGCCAGGAGCTCCATTCTGTGCAGAGGTCCTTTACTTTTTCTAGATAAGTGAGCTACAACTATTCATTTCTATGTAGAAACGTAAACCACTGCACTTGAGAACAATGCAACCCACCCATGACACAGAGCACACCTCACGGGGATGCAATATACAGGCCCTCCCTCCACACACACTGGTCCAGCATAATATCTGTCTAGGATTTAATAATAGCCTTACAGAACACTGACAGAGTGTGTGACGTCAGATGTAGTGACCACAGGTATACTATATGACAGTGAGTGTGATAAGACAAAAGACTGGAATTCTCCATCCCTCATCCTCTTGTCAAGTTTTATGACCCTTTATATTTTACATTTATTTATACACTGTTCTCCATTATAAAATAATGGAAAAAAATTGAATGCCTGAAAAATCAAGCATTCCCTAAGTTTTACCAATGGAAAAAAACCTGAAACAATGTTTGCATGTACACACTTTTGAAAAGTTGTTTTTGAAGTTCCAGTCAGATGTCCTAACTACTGCAATATCCAAGATGTGAACAACAACTATTGGGCAGCAGTTCAAGAGCCAGCACAGAATGACACCACAATCACAACTCATGACTCATTTGCCTAAAGTGCAACAAGCTGAATTTCTTCCTAAAGTGTGAAGCTTTGTTTGTTGCCATTGTTGTTTTGAGTGAGCCTTAAGTACGACAGTCTTTTAAAATCTTGGTCAGAGAGGGTTTCCAATTATTTCTGGATTCTTTAACATATTTCAACAGATGTTTTATTGTTGGCGCCTAGAAGACTCCACACAGAAGTCATTATTGGTGAGGAGATTCAAACGCCCATCGATTCTTGTGAACTGCAGTACTCTCATCTATCTTGGTTTTAACAAAACAAGGCAATATTCATCTATCTGTCAAACATGATGCACCCTCAGGGCCAAACTAGATGTCATGGTGGCCACAGGTCAACCTGTGGCCACTGATGACATTTTAAAGAAGAATCTGGCCATTTTAAAATACCATGAGGGCCCAACAATGCAATGGGACCAGGCGATCTTGCCCCCTTCCCTCTTTACAAGTACCATACCAAAACAGCCATAGGGGGCTCCTAATCATCTACCGTAAGCTATTATTTCCGCTATCCCTTGAATGTAGGGATTTGCGTATTCCTGTTGCTGCTCATCACTGCATTCCTCCCCATTTTGTATCACATCTTTTACAGAACCAGAATTTTACCAGTTACTAAAGGGCAAATTACGATGTTAGGGGCAGTGTTCCCTCTAAGCTGAGTTAGTGTGAACTATCTCACAGTTTTTTAGCCTCCAGCTCACACATCTTTGTCTCCGCTCAGCAAACTAATTTATGCAGCAGCCAGATCGCTCACTCACAGCTTTAATGCCAGTAGCTCACAAAGTAGAATTTTTGCTCACAAGACTCCACAGCTTAGAGGGAGCATTGGTTAGGAGTCTTGAGAAATTTCCTATGTATTATTTAGCCCTAAAAAGCAACTGTGCGATCTGGACTGGAGCACAATACGGGTGGGGCCCTGTCTTTTTGCCTTACTGGGGCTTGAAAAGGAAGAAAATGCATAAAGAGTTTTGAAAAAGCTTTCTCGACCACAGTGACCCTGATCCAGACCTCTCCTCTCCAACTACTTAAAAAAAACACTCCTTATTTTAAATGTTTCATAATATTTTCTTTCCATTACAACACAAAAATCACACCCATCTCATGGTTACATTTTGGGATGCTGTGATGCATCAAGAGAACCAGAGTTATCAGAAGTAAATATCAAGTAATAATGGCTATATAGTAAAAAAAGCTAGCCCAGGCTAGCCTGATCTCCTAAGATCTCAGAAGCTAAGCAAGGTTGGCTGTGGTCAGTATTTGGATGGGAGACTACCAAGGAAGTCCATGGTTGCTATGCCGAGGCAGGCAATGGCAAGCCACCTCTTGCCTTCAAAACCCCACAGGGACACCATAGGTCTGGGAAGGGAGGGAGGGAGGGAGGGAGGGAGGTCTTAGAATTCCAGAGCCTTGAATATCTTTTCTTAAAATTAAAAGTCAAGTTAAACTTTGTTCCATCTTCATTTTATTTATTTATTTAGCTGTCAGCATACATAAACAAATCTTAGGCCCCGTTCACACTTGCTGGGAAACACGGGGAGGAGACGTGGCTGTTTGCGCCAGCACAGTGTGTCCCGCTGCAAACACAATCAGACAGGACGGCAGTTTCCTTCCTCGGTGCACGTTCCCGGCGCACTCCAACTACTCCAACTACGCAAGAGGAGCGTGCTGGAGCGATCACACAAAGAGAGTCCAGCAGCGGCCCCTCGCAAGCCGTTTGCTACTGGACTTTACGAGGTAGCTTTTTACTCTGCATCAGCCGGTTGCGGCGGGTGCGCCAGCTGTTGTCGTGTGATCACGCTCTTATAATCCTCCCTGCATTCATGCCACTCCCGCGGCAACTTCTGCGTCTGATTGGGGCCTTAGTCTTTCAGGATGAGAGCCAAATTTTTCATTTGAGGCAACAAACAACAGAAATTAAAGACATATTTCTATGTTGCTATTTATAGGAGGGGCTCTGAGCAGTTTTAATCTGTGAGGCAATTTTGTCTGTTAGACTTTCCCATACCTTACTATAACCAGGCATTTATGACAGGTGCAAGCTTGTTTTTCTAGTCCTTAGTGATTAGTATTTTTGCAAGGGAACCTTTACCTTTAATTTTAGGCAAATTTATGGAGTACTGGGGTCTTCTGACTGCTTTTTAGCATGTCAAGAATTCCAACATCACATGTAAAGCAAAGGTAAAGGTTCCCTTGCTCAAAAGCCAGTCGAATCCGACTCTAGGGTTGTGGTGCTCATCTCCGTTTCAAAGCCAAAGAGCCAGCGCTGTCCGAAGACATTTCCGTGGTCATGTGGCCGGCATGACTAAACACCAAGGCGCACAGAACGGTGTTACCTTCCCACTGCAGTGGTACCTATTTATCTACTTGCAATTTCTTGCTTTCCAACTGCTAGGTTGGCAGGAGCTGGAACTAGAGACGGGAGCTCCGTCATGCGGCACACTCGGGTCTCGAACTGCTGAACTACTGAACTTCCACAGCCTGCAGTTCAGCGTCTTAACCACTTGAGCCACCGCAGCTCCTCATCACACGTACCTTGGCCCTAATACTCACTGCTTGGTCTACTGCACATCTTTGCCATAACAATTTTTCATATCCTGTCTGTCTTTTTTGTTTCTACAATTCAGTTTTAGAAAGCTATTTACAGCTATTCTACTAATCAATGACTGAGGTACTTAGTTTTCAGATTTCATTCATATCTAACCAGGCTGATGGTTCAGGCCATTGAGAATGCCTTTCACATTTCCTATAATTTAACTTGTAATTGGCTGGACTTCTAGTGCCCAGAAATATGCATCCTCTTCTTGGAGTCACTTTTGGCAGCATGACTGGATGGACTGCCGACTGAGGAGATGCTCTTTCTTCATCTCAGGGTCCCTCACAACCTGGTTGCTTTACTAGAGATCACATAAGAAATGCTACCAACCCCTTTACTCAACACAGACACAGAGAAGGCAAGAGGCCCGTTGCCAAAGAAAACCTCCTGTGAACTCGAGCATTTCAAACCCAACAACTAAGTGGAAAGCTGAGCCCCTCGGACATCAGCAGTGGGGCCATGGAGCGGACTCCGGAAAAGCCAGAATAGCAGGTCGATGACAGAATGCAAAGAGAAGGAATTCCAGATTAGACCTGAATACCTGAGCAAATGTCTAAGGGGCTAATTAAAACACACACATTGGCTCATACGCTCAGAAAAACCAAATGTACTGTCACGCATGGTTTCTTACAGACAGACACTGCAACCGCCAACTATTACGGTTTTATCACAAAACATGACCATTTTAACATCCACAATAAAGCGTGAAGAGGCCTGACATTTTATCTTTAATTTGGGTTAAAAAAATTTCTAGACCGTATGGCTTCAAAGAAATACATGGGTTTAGGGGAAAGGATTAGGGCCAAGCAACACAAGAGGCCTGGAGTTCTGTAAATGGAACTTCTCAGTTTTTGCTTTTTAAATTGAAACTTTAGCAGGGCCAAATAGTAGCTCCCTGAGGCTGTCTGAAAATGGCAGAGTTGAGCCCTCCTCTCCTCACGCCACAGTCCCAATCAGGACTGTGCCCCCACATGCTGAACAGTTAGTTAGAGGTCTTTTATATAAAGGGTTCTTTCCTGAGTAATATATTCTCTTACTACTTACCTTTAACCCAGATAACATTTTCAAGCATGCGAGGTTTAAGCTTTGGCTCTAAAGGAAGTGTATCATATCCACAACAGAGTGATGTAGGTACTGGCCCAGCCTGTCCTTGAGACCATTTAGGGGGATCATAGTGCAAGAGCTAAAAACTGATAAACTCCAAGGAAACTACACAGCTCTTATCCTCTAGGTTATAAAGTTCGTATTTAGGAATTTCCCCTGTCCTTGGTGTTCCATGTATATATCTCCAGCCAGATTAAACCATAACCAAATTACATCAGATGGCTGCAGCAAGGCAAAAAGACATCTTGCATATGTAATCATGCAGGCATGTATTTTCCTAATAATATCTTTTATCTTAGCCAAATAAAGTCTGCTGCATGCCAGTAACTCTACAAAACTCTCACTTTTAATAAGACTTAGATTTCCTTAAATTTAACCCCCAAGAAAGACAAGACCCACTGGTTAAAACCAGTGACTAAAGACAAGACAACAGACTTAATACCTATTTTATTAAAGGCAACAAAGGCAGGCAGAAACTTAAATACCCCCGTCTTTGATTTGGACAACTGCTCAAATTCCTCTTCTGGTTCAAAAGGTCACAAAGAATCTTAAAAGGAATACAGTGAAGGATGATTCAAGGATTTATTCTAGCAATAACCAAAATTCCAAACAATCTTAGACAAATCTCAGAAGAGGCAAGTCCTTAATTCTCTCCTCTGTCTGTTGCAAGATCCGTTCTTTCTTCCTCCGGCATTACATTTTGCATTACAGAGCATGAAAGAGTCAGACTGAAAGCAGCAGGCAATCTATTGTGTAGACAAAGTACTTCAGGCAGCTCATATTTTGGGTGGAAAAATAGCCTTTTTTAGATGGGCAAGGCTATGCAAACTCCACATTAAATTTTTATCAAATTCCACCCCAGGCAATCCAAATTCTGTATAAGAAAGAACTGCATGCTGCAACTTGTCCAGTTGTATAATTTCTGTTATTTTGCATAATTTATTCTGCACTCCCTCCCTCCCTCCCTCATTTTTCTAGTTTTTCTGATTATGTGGAAGGCCTACGTGTTATGCAGGACTTTGATGCATGTCCCTTAACCATTGGGAATCTTAAGAGTCAAACCACTTGTTTTAAGGGGCAGGCTGGATTAGACACGAGGAGATGTTTTCACATATTTCCCTTATGTTTTACTGGTAAACAGCAACTGCAGAGGGCTCCTGATATGGATTAGGGCCACAGCACAAAGGAGGGGGGAAATTAACCTTTCCTTCCACGCTGTTTTCACCGTCTCAATACTACCTCCAGTTAATCATTTGTCCTGCCAGGCAAAACCTACAAGGAATAACATCACCAGCAGTTACTGGTGTTAGGAAGTTATATTCATAATCTCCCAGGATGCTGTCTGGTTTGGCCCTTATTCAGACTTTCTGGCTTCTGAAATTTGAGCAGGTATTGCTTGCAGACCACCAAGCACAGCTTGCTTTCTAAATAACTGAACACCAAAGTTCTCTGGCTTTACCCAGGATCACATCTTGTGCATTTCCTATGCCTCCACAAATCGCAGTTTACACACAATTCTAGGCATGGAGTTCAAAATTAAGTCTGTTTGGTTATGTGCCCAACTATCCCATAGATAAAGGTGGCACTCTTTTAGCTCTTGGACTACAAGGTTGCAGGTCACACACACTAAATAATCCACTTTCAATCCACCTTCAGGCCGCTGTCAGAAGTGCCACTTGGTGCAGAGGGGAAGCAAGCCTATTTCCCCTGGTTGAAATTGACACGGCGTTGCTTGATTACACATCCTTTCTAGCTGCCGGCCTTTTGTTTCCCATGCACATAAATGAGGAATCACACCTCTGCCCTGAGGGTTCCCCATGGAATATGCAGTTATGTGCATACTGCTAAGCAAGGGGGGAGGGGAAATAGCACCGAGTCAGGATGGAATGAGCAGACCATCGCGACAGCATGAGAGCGTGCTTGAGCAATCAGACAGGGGAAGTCCATCCATGGCCCATCGGCAAGCATTAGAACTGGACTTTCCTGGTGTCTTTTAACTCCACTTCTGTGGCGGAGCAGCACGGGGTGCCGACAACTGTGTGACCTTTCTCAGACATTGCTGTCTGATCATCCCCTTTAGATCTGTCAGGCATTCAAAGCTGAGTCGAATTTAAGGCACATCTGACCGCGACCTCAGTGCACTTTCAGTGCACTTTCCAACTGAATCTTACTGTATGAACTGGCAAAATCCAGCTGTAAAGTGGATTGAAAGTGGATTACTTAGTGCGTGTGACCACAGCCCAAAACAGAGATGATTATATTATCCCTCTCTAAAATTACAGACAAAGGACCAGACCCTCACATTGGGAAAAACTAGTATCACTTCCCAAATATGTATCCATTGCACCTTCCAGCATGTAGAAAACGAGACTAGTTCCCAGATGTCAAATTGGGAGAGTGTAAGAATGTGTGCATGGTGGCAGGGAAGAAAAGCATCACAGAATTAAGTAGCCCTAAGTCAAGTCTTAACTTTGGCCAAGTAAATAATTGTCCTTGTTAAAAAAGAAAAGTTCTCACTCAGCAGTCCTGGTATCAACTGTCATTACGGCAACTCTACAGGAGGCACAGACTAGTAGGAAACAGCTCCCATATCTCATCAAAAATGAATGTTATATCAGAAGTATACCATAGTCTGCAGCTTCAAGCTCTCCAAAAACTGTACTAAAAAGTTTGTGGCAAGAGAATGTTTGACAAGACAGTGAGATGAAAGCATTCATGCTGGCAAAGGGCTCAAAGTCAAGGAGACAAGACAAAACAGATAAGGAGGCCTGTTAAAAGCTGTGTCCACAGAAAAGTAAGGATTCCAGGAAACTTCCTTCTTTCATGACTGAAGAAATGGTAAAGGGAATAAAAGTTGAAAGCATAGTAAGTTTGAGTGAAAATGCCCATGCAGCCAAGGGTTTTTCTTTCTCCACCAGCCCTTATCTTATGAAATATGATAAACTGCATGCACAAAGGAGCTAAAAAATGCACCTCTACCACAGCAGCAACCGTGTTATAGGAATGGGAGGGAATGGCATCCACACATCCTGTTCCCACACTGCTCACCAGTGCGAGCAATCCCTGGTGATTTTGCCAGGATACACTGAAGTCTAGAAACCCCTTCCTCCCACATTTTCCCTTTTTTTTTTCCTACCAAGCCACACTGTAATGATACAGCACAGCTTGGTACAAGAAGGGGGGAAACCTATTAAAGGGCTGAGGAGGAGAGACGGGCCATGCAGACTCACAGCCACTCCACGGATTCCCCTGTGACCCAGACTAAAATAGGTTTGTTTTTAATCTGGTTTAAAGGGGAAAACCCCTGCAAATAATAAGTAAAAGGACAAGTGATAAGTAATTCTTGCAGAGTTGTCAAATGTCAGAAGAAAAAAAATTCACCATCTCTTTAACAGAGGCTTAATGGAGTGTAATTTACGAGGCAGTCGTATTTGTGTCCATGAAAAGCTTCAACCACCCATCTGTACACATTAAGCCTCTACTAAGGGGGCAAGACATTTTTCTCCAGGCCTGTTGGCAGGGCCATTGGCAGGAATTTTCATTTTGTGGGGCAATTTTTTTTTTCCTTTTGGGGCACCCATTATGCTTTTACTTAAAAAATAATAAATAACTGGAGATTTTGGGAGTGGAGCCTGAGGAGGGCGGGGTTTGGGGAGGGGAGGGACTTCAATGGGATATAATGCCATAGAGTCCACATTGAGATCAGGTGTAATGCCAGGTGGTGTCCAGCCACCACCTGGAGACTGGCAACCCCAGGAGAGAGACTGGCTTCCCCCACTCCACCATGGGGAGTTATGGGGGGGGCAGAGAGAGAGGTTGACTTCCCCACCACCATCACCATTCCTTTTCTCTCTTTCCTTTCCCAGTGCCCCCACCCCACCCCGCAGCAGGGAGGCTGGGGAAGGAAAGAAAAGCTGCCCTGCCACTTCTGGTCAGTTTCACTCCCCGAGGAACGGTTGTTAAAAGCCACTGTTAGGCTAGGCGCACTGTGAGTGGGGGTGTCTGGCATCATCAGGTGGTGGGGCAGGGCATGTGGGTGGTGGGGCTCCACCCCCAAATGCCCCACAGTAGCTACAGCAGTGCTGTTGGCAGTGCTATGAGCTTGGAATGAGCACAGCATCATGTGAATATTTCCCTTTAACGAGGGCCGTTCTAGCTTTCTATGCAGAAAAAAATCCCTCTGTGAAAGCAACCATAGTCTCACCAAATACTTCTCAGAATTTATTTTATTTATTTCCATTTATTAATCGCCCATCCCCACAGTTGTGGGGCTCTAGGCAATATACAGACTTCTAAAAGCGTAAAAGCACACGAAGAACTACACTGAACTAGATTCAGGTGGGTAGCCATGTAGGTGTCAGGCAGCAGAACAGAAAAGATTATACTTTTGTTGGTCTTAAAGGTGCCATTGGACTCAAACTTTGTTCTACACTAAACTAGAAATATGTTAGATCTCCTGCTGGGTACTCTGGAAACTTTGCTTCAGAGACTTCAAGGACAGAAAGGTCAAGATCCTATCTGGCATCCAAATATGACTCTCTGATAGCCACCAATATTGAGGTCAAAGTACTCCCTGGGCCCAATTCACACATTTACCGTAAAGTGTAAACTGGGCCTCATATAGTTAGGTCAGCATTGCAATTTACACATAAAGCTCATATAGTGAGATATGCAAGTTCCATTTATGTGTGGAATAAGTAAGGAGGGAATATGTACAGGGAATAAGTAAGGAGGGAATATGTTAGGATTGCACAGCCTACCAGTGGAAGGCTGGAGGGGGACTTGGGGGGCAGTCACTGGTGATGTCATAACATCACTTTCAGGAGAAAGCAAGAAGGGACATTAGTCCTCTCTAAGAACTACTAGAAACACCACAGTTTTACCACAGAGCTTCCTGCAATTCCTAGAAAGGTGTGACAACATCACTTCAGGTTCCCCCTGGAAGTGATGTAGGTCATCTCTAGCAATCACCAGAAATGCTATGGTTTTATCATGGCATTTCTGGGGAGTCATAAGAGCATAAGAAGAGCCTTGCTGGATCAGACCAGGGTCTATCTAGTCCAGCATCCTGTCTCACACAGTAGCCAACCAGTTCCTCCAGAGGTCCAACAACAGGGCATCGAGGCCAAGGCCTTTCCCTGATGTTGCCTTTGGCATTGAGTTTCAGAGGTTTACTTACTCTGAATGTTCCCCTTTGTCCATACTGAATCTACTCACCATCAGCTTCACTGGATGCCCTCGAGTTTTAGTATTTTGGGATAAGAAGAAAAAGTTCTCTTTGTCAACTCTCTCTACCCCATATATAATTTTACAAAACTCTATCACATCCCCCTTTAGTTGTCTCTTTTCAAATTGAAACATCCCAGACTCTTCAATCTTTGCTAATAGGGAAGGTGCTTCATAAACATCTTGGTGCCCTCTTCTGTACTTTTTCCAGCTCTGCGATGTCTTTTTGGAGATATGGTGACCAGAACTGCACACAGTATTCCAAACGAGGATGCACCACAGATCCACAGGTAAAGGTTTCCCTTGCTCAAAAGCCAGTCGAATCCGACTCTTGGGTTGTGGTGCTCATCTCCATTTCCAAGCTAAAGAGCCAGCGCTGTCCAAAGATATTTCCATGGTCATGTGGCCAGCATGACTAAACACCAAGGCCCACGGAATGCTGTTACCTTCTCACTGAAGCAGTACTTATTTATCTACTTGCAATTTCTTGCTTTCGAACTGCTAGGTTGGCAGGAGCTGGAACCAGAGACGGGAGCTCACTCTGTCATGCGGCACTCAGGTCTCGAACTGCTGAACTACCAACCTTCCAGCCTGCAGTTCAGCGTCTTAACCACTTGAGCCACTGCAGCTCCTACAGATCCATACAGGGGCATTATAATATTAGCCATTTTATTTTCAATCTCTTTCCTAATAATCCCCAGCACAGAGCTTGCCTTTTTCACTGCTGCAGCACACTGGATTGATACTTTCATGGAGCTATCTACTATGACCCTAAGATCTTTTTCCCTCTGTCTCAGCAGGTTCAGATCCTATTAGCCTGTACCTGAAGTTGGGATTTTCTGTTCCAATATGCATCTCCTTGTACTTACCAACACTGACTTTGTCTGCTACATTGATGCCCACTCACCCAATCTATGGAGATCCTCCTATAGCTCTTCAGTCATCATCTGTTCTCACCATCCTGAGTAGTTTTGTGTCATCCACAAAGTTGGCCACTATTCATCCCAGTTACAGATCATTTATAAACAAAAAGCCCCAGCCCCAATGCCCATCCTTGTGAGATCCCACTGTTTACTTCCCTCCATTGTGAGAACTGTCCATTTAATCCTACTCTTTGCTTCCTGTCATTTAACCATTTTTTAATCCATAAGAGAACCTGTCCTCTTATCCCATGGCTGTTAAAATTACTTAGGAGTTTTTGGTGAGGTACCTTGTCAAAAGCCTTTTGAAAATCCAAGTACCTAATGTCTTCAAGGTCACCATTGTCTACATGCTTGTTCACTCCCTCAAATAACTCCAAAAGATTGGTGAGGCAGTACTTTCCTTTGCAGAAGCCATGCTGATTTTCTGTCAGCAGGCTTTGTTCCTCTATGCTTGATGTAGTGGTTGAGTGCACGGACTCTAATCTGGGAGAACCGGGTTTGATTCCCCACTCCTCCACTTGCATCTGCTGATGTGACCTTGGGTCAGTCACAAGCTCTGGCACAGCTGTCCTTGAAAAAGAGCAGTTTCTGTCAAGAGGTCTCTCAGCCCCGCCTACCTCACAGGGTGTCTGTTGTGGGAGGGGAAGGGAAAGGAGTTTGTAAGCCGCTCTGAGACACGTTTGGGTGGTGAAGGGCACGGTATAAATCCAATCTCCTCCTCCTCCTCCTCCTCCTCCTCCTCCTCCTCCTCCTCTTCTTCTTCCCTAATAATTCTGTCTTTGATTACAATTTCTACTAATTTCTACTAATTTGCCTGGGACAGACAGTGGTAGAGGTGTCTGCTTGGCATGCAGAACGGCCCATTGACTCTCACCGTGAAGGGTCCTTCTCCTCTGAGGTTGGGAGGACATCTCTATGGGTTATTCCCATCGTTCCTACAGGGTGGCAGGAAATACTTTCTTCTTCTTCCCTTTGGCCTTCGGAATAACCCGCCCCTTCACTTCCGGGACTCCGAAAACAGTAACTCACATGAACTAACAAACCTGTATCTGCAATAACATACTAACATAACATCAACTCGTAAGTAGAACATTCACAAATCTTAAGCAACAGGAATATAAGAAGGATAAGAAAGAATATAAGAAATATAAGAAACCAGCAACAGGCAGAAGATAAGCTGACAAGAGGAGAACGGGAGGGTCAAGATGTCCTCCTGACCTCAGAGGAGAAGGACCCTTCACGGTAAGTGCCAATGGGCTGTTCTCCCTCTGAAGTGGAGGACATCTCTATGGGACCTCCTAGAGCAGTGTTCCTCAGATGGGTGGGTCCTCATTGTCAGCTGGCATCACAATGTGCTGCAGAACTCTTCTTCCAAAAGCTGCGTCAGCTGAAGTCAAGGAATATAGCTTGTAATGACAAACAAATGTGGATATCGAAGACCATGTGGCAGCCCTGCAGCCCTCTTCCACAGACGCGTGATTGAAGAAGGCTGCATTAGTAGAGGCACCGCGGAGAGAGTGTGCTGTGATACCCTTGGGAACTTCCATGTCTGTGGCCTTATATGCCTCCGCAACACACATCTTCAGCACTGAGCTGATGGAGGCTCTGTATATCCTCTCTCCCTTTTTTGGTGGAGAAATACTGATGAACAAGCAGTCTGTCTTCCTGATGGATTCGGGGGTCTCACAATGTAGATCTTCAGGGCCCAACGAAAATCCAATGTATGCCACACAAACTCTCCAGGATGTTTGGGTTGCGGGCAAAAGACAGGAAGACAGACTTCCTGCATCCAATGGAAGAGTGAAGAAGCCTTCAGAAAGAATGTAGGATCGGTCCTGAGGATCACCTTACGTCCTGAGGATCACCTTATTGTCAGACTCTGGTTTGCCTTCTGTTATGTTTTCTATACCTGTAGTATTACCAATCTGTTTTCTGTACCCCACACCTCTGTTCCCTTCCCCCCTCCCCCCAGCCATCACTGACTTACGCAGATGTATCCGGCTGTCCACTTATCCCTCACCCTCACTGACATTCCTGGTGGGAGGGAGAGAGACTGTAGAAGGGAGTGGGACTGTGTGAATGTCTGTAGTTTAGGTAGGCAACGCTGGTAACCTTTTTCCCAAGCAGCACCTCATGGATCTTTCACATGAGAGTGTCCTTGAAGAAGATAAGACTTTTGAATGGCTAGTTGAACCTTTGTAACTGTCTGGGTTCTTAGGATTGCTTATACTTATGATTGTGTGACATATGCCTGGAATGTGAGTTTTAGTTATATACTGGGTTCCCGCTTTTACCCCTCAGTTTTGACAAAGAGTCTATCCCTTCAGCATCTCAAATCTCTTTAATAAACTTTCTCTCAAGAAAGCCGTTGTGGACAGTGAGTTGACTGGGAACCTGACACTTATCCTTATGAAGGATGCACAGATTACTCTTTTTAAAAAAAGTTTTTGTAAATTTTATTTGAATATAAAACAAATACAAAAGTATAACCAGCAACCAGTCACATGAAAAGACTTGATGGAGAAAGTGCCAAGTTCAGAAACCCTGCGTGCCGAGGTTATAGCCACCAAAAATAGCGTCTTCATTCACAACCACCTGAAACCATCTTCTCTCAGGGGCTCAAATGGCACCTTAGTTAGGGCAAATAACACTGTGTGCAGTCTCCAAGTAGGGAACCGATGTACTTGAGGTGGAGCCTTAAGAGATGCACCCTGAAGAAATAATTGCACATGCGGATGCTTGGTTAACTTGTAACCTCCTATAGAAAGAAGCACTGTAGAAAGAGCTGCTGTCTGTCTGCATAAGGCAGCCGACTTGATGCCAGAACATAAACCATCTTGAAGAAATGACAAACTGAGGCTACTGAAGGATGTAATGGATCTACCTTCTTCCTTCTACACCACCTGATGAAGGCCTTCCAAGTCGTGTTGTAAATGCAAATAGTTGATTGTTTTCTGGAGGAAAGAATGGTGTCCGTCACCTCCAAAGAGTATCCAAGCAGCGTCAGTTGGTTCCTTTCATTCATTCATTTTTATTACGGTCAGAGACCCAATTGGTTCCTTTCAACTTCCAAGTGGTCAAGCACAGCCAGTCCAGGCGGGGATGCCAGATTGGACCCTGAAGTAGCATGTCTGGAGATACAGGTAGTGTTAATGGAGGACAAATCGCCAACTCTGACAGAGCCGAGAACCACGGATGCTGAGCCCAGAAAGGCGCTATTAGGATGATCTCGGCACTCTGCTCTCTCACCTTCTGAAATGTATTGGGGATGAGAGGGAAGGGGGGAAAGGCAAACAGAAGTCCTTGAGGTCAAGGGGACGTCAGACCATTTGTCGCTTCTGCTGCAGGGTGGTAGTATCTCGTGAAAAACTTTGGCAATTGATTCAAGGGGGATGCAAATAGATCCACCAGAGGGAGACCCAGGTCGTGGCAAATGTCTCCCAGAAGTGCACTAGGACTTCATGCTCAGACCTAAATTCTAGGTGTACTGGGGCCCAAGCTGTACCCTGGGACGCAGAGACCATTCGCCTTCAGAGATAGTCTCCCTGCTGAGCCAATCTGCTTGTGTGTTGCTGACACCCCTGATATGTTCTACCCGAATCAAAATTATGTTCCTCTCATCCCAGAATAGGATTTTTGTGGCTTCCCGACTGAGTTGGGAAGACCTGGAGCCCCCATGTTTGTTCAGATATGCCTTTGCCGCTATGTTGTCCGTCCTGACCAACACATGCTATCGAAGAAGACGGTGACTGAAATGACTCAGGGTGAGTCTGATTGCCCTGAGCTCCAACAAGTTGATTGACATAGACTGCTCCTCTGGGTACCACCGACCCTGCATGGGCACATTGTTCAGGACAGCTTCCCAGCCCAGAAGACTGGCATCTGTAACAATTTTCTTGACAGAAGGTGTATGAAAAACCTTGCCCTGACAGATGGTACTGGATCAGAGCCCTGATCCCTTCTGTTGTCTTCTTCAGTGGTTGGACAAAGAGGCGGGAAAGTCTTGGAGCCCAGTTCCGCACTTCCAAAATGGCTGCCAGCAGAAGATGGAAGCCCAGTGGGGTGGCAGGCTGCTCCAGCAGGCGGTGCTTCTTCGATCTCCATTCCACCGCTGCCTCGTCCTGACCTTCATGTTCAGCCACTGGTGGACTGCTTGGGCAATGTGGCGGCACGGTGCTCAGCTTCCTGTTCAGTTAGGAAGCGGTTGGAGTGCTCCGTTGCCACCATCAGGCAAAGGAGAAAAAGACAGGAGCACTTGGAAGCCTGATCTTCGCTTGCCCCCGAGGTGGGGATGGAGAGAAAACAACAAGACGGTAAGGTAGGATAAGGAAAAAAGGAAGTAGGAGCTAGAAGAAGTAGGAAGGGAAGAATGCCACAGAAAAAGGCACTAGTTGAAGGTGAAGCCTACACTATGCTGCTACTCCCTACAGAAGCAGGAATAGAACTGAGGGGGCGGGTTATTCCAAAGGCACCAAAGGGAAGAAGAAAAAAGTATTTCCTGCCTCCCTATTGGAATGATGGGAATAACCCGTAGAGATGTCCTCCACCTCAGAGGGAGAAGGTCCCAGTTTCCATCCATGGCATCTCCAGTTAAAGGAGCAGGTAGTAGGCGGTGTGAAAGACTTCTGCCTGTGAACTTAGAGAGCAGCTGCCAATATGAGTAGACAATACTGACTTTGATAGACCGGTGGTCTGATTCAGTATAAGTCAGCTTCATGTGTGACCCCTTTTTAAAAATCAATGTAACACTTGCTGCTCTCTTCAACATTCTGGTGCAGCAGCTGAATTTAATGACAGGTTACATATGTGGGTTAATAGATCAACACTCTCACATTCGAATTCCCTAAGAACTCTCGGTGTATGCCATCAGGACTTGAAGACGTAATGCTTTTTAATTTCCCCAACAGTTCTAGAACTACGTCTTTCATCACCTCAGTTTGACAGTTCTTCAGCTTCCCTTCCTGAAAACAGCTGTGGAATGGGTACATGCCCTACAGTTTCCACAGTGAACACTCCCAATGTTCCTTTACCAATCTCTTTATTCCTTGGTCATCCAAAGGCCCAACAGCTTCTCTGGCTGGTTTCCTGCTCCACATATATTTAAAGAAATGTTTATTGTTTGTCTTGATGCTTTTAGCAACCCCACCCTCAAATTCTCTTTTTGTATGCCTCATCACTGATTTGCATTTCTTTTGCCAGCACCTGTAGTCCCTCCTGTTCATTGGGGCAGACCTTCCACTTTCTAAAGAAACCTCTTTACCTTTTATAGCTTCCTTGACTTGCATTGTTAACCGTGCAGGCATTCTTTTAGACTTGGTAGTGCCTTTCTTAACCTGGACAATGCATTCTGTCTTCAATAAGCATGGTTTTAAATAGCTTCCAAGCATCCTCTAGCAATTCGACTCTCTTGAGTTTCCTTTTCAGCTTCCCTTTAACTGTTCTAATTTTTGTAACGTTCCTTCTTTTGAAATCAAATGTTACAGTTTTGGATGTTAGGGGTAACTGACATGAGTGCTAAACTTAATAGCATTGTGGTCACTGTTCCCAACTGGTGCAATGACCCTGACCTCTCTCACCAGGTCTTGAGCCATGCTCAGAACCAATTCTAAGATCACTACCCCTCTGCTTGGCTCTGTGACCAAGTGTTCCAGTGCACTTTCATTTATGATGTCTAGGAATCTCATTTCTACAGCATGACTTGAGCACGTTTGCCCAGTCAATGCGAGGATAGCTGAAGTCTCCCAGTATCACAACATTATCTGCTTTAGTCACCTCCCTTATCTCCTTCTCCATCTCAAGATCACCCTCAACAGTATGATCAGGTGGCTCATAGCACACCCCTACTTTTAAATAACCCACAGGGTTCAGTATTTCCACCCATATTGGTCCTGTTGTGGAGTTCATTCCCATTTTTGAAATTATTTGATTCTATACCCTGTTTGATGTACAGCGCAACACCTACCCCATCTCATTCCTCCCTGTCCTGCCTATAGAGCTTATACCCAGGGATGAGCGTATCCCACAGAGTTTCTCCATTTAACCATGTTTCTGAGATACCCACTATATCTAAATAGTCATTTAGCAGCAAGTGTTCCAGCACCTCCCTCTTGGTTCCTAGCTTGACTCCTAGCACTGGCTTATGGACACCTATAACATGTTTCCCTCTCCAGCAACCTTTACCTCCCTTGGCCCCTTTGTTGCCATGTATGGGCCCTCCTTCCTCATCCTACCTTCACTGTCAAGTTTTATTATGCTCCTATCACTATTATCCTGAGTGTTTCCACAATTGTCCCTTTGGACTGACTTGTCCTGAACTGGAGGCTCCCCAGGTCCTGTTGGCTTTCATCCAGGATTCATTTAAAAGCTGCTCTGCCATCTCTTTAATATTAAGCTCTAGATTCCTAGGCAGATGTGATGTGACATCACTTCCAAGTTTTCCCAGAAGTCACATTACACTGTCGGCCTGATTGTTATTTTTAAATATTTTTCTCATTGCCACTCTGAGCTGGCAGCCTTTGGCTATGTTGTTGGTACTGCAAAGAGGGAGCCTCTCATGTCATTCCACCACTACCCTTCATAATCTGTGATGTTAACCTCAGGAATGAAGCAATCCAGTAAATTTCCTCTCTTCCCCTTCCATGGCTGAAGACAATGAAATGGATCTTGAGTAGCCTTTCCACAGACACAAGGAGCTCTGCTCAGAGAGAGTGAGTTTCCAATCTTCTTCCTCCCATGGGAGCCCAAACTCTTGGAGGCGCTTTGGGCTTTCACGAGATGAGGGCGGCATGAAAAGTGCATGCTGCAAGCAGAAGTCCTTGTGCTCACAGAAATGCTAGTTGGGATCCACACCCATGTCATATGGAACCCAAGTCTGAGAAAGATAAAAGGCGTCACTTATGTATCCAGCAATATTACTGAGTGCTTTTGTTCCTTTTAACCAAAGGTCTGTCAAAACAGCCATTAACACAAAACTAACATTCTTCAGTTCAGCCTCCTTATTCTTTCTGTGTTTCGTTCTTTCCTTCCTTTACTTGGACTTGTCATATCATAGGAAAGAAAGGCAGGATGGTCCCACCCTTGGTTACTTGCAGCTGTACAAACTGTAGAGTTTAGGGCTAAGCTACGTATCCAAGGGATTTTCTTTAATGAAAAGCGTATGTGCTTAATAAATTCACTAATAATTTCTCCACAGACACTAATTGGAATGAAATCTGCCCTGCCCATTTCTGCCACTTCAAGGGGATTTGAGGATGGTTCTATAATTGCCCTTTCTCTTCTGCTGTTATTCCAAAATCCTAGATACCAATAGCTACTAGTAAGTCTCATGAGTGAGAGCACTATCTATAAACAAGAAACACAAAGAATGCATATGAAGAAGGGGACAGGTGATTGTATGCTACAGATTACTGAGCTTTTGTACCGTTTTTGTTTTGGAACAGCTGGTATCTCCTGCTAACCAGCCTCCAGCTCTTCTAGCACCTTCTCTAGGCACTACTTTTCATCTTTTAGTACCCAAAATCTATTCCTCTCACTGGGGAAAGTGTATTTTTCAGCTGCATTTAAGTGACCAAGTTGCTTTCACAGATAGAATAATCAAAGTATGCCCTGAAATTTCAATTTTCTACAAGTATAGGCTGGCTGTATTTTTCTTAACCCTATACAATTTTGCTTGAGAATTCAGTGCCTCTGAGCATAGGCACAACGCCACTCCTCACCACACAGTTCCCACGGCCAATGCCTATCTATTTGGCCCAGAAGGAGGAGAGAAAACTGCCTGAACGGGGGTGAGATTTCCTAATAAGACTTGATCCTATTACTTCTGTTTTTACAAATAAATGACAATGAGGTGGCTCATAAACAATCAGAATGTAAGGGGCCTGCAGGCACACCAAAGGTTTGATTTAGTCTGAAATTTATTAGCATACTGTCAGGAGGGGGTACCTCCCTCCCTCCTCCTTCCTACTCCCGAAGCACAAGGAAGGGACATGGGATCACTTGGAGGAAGTGTGGCCTGCAGCGACAAGGAAGAGTCACCAGGGAAGAGGGTCCGGCGTCAGGACGAGGAACACCGACAGGGAAAGGTCCCCCAAGAGGCTTACCGGCCCTCCAAGGCAGGGGAAAAGAGTATCCAGGGGGAAGAGGGGTTGGTCGGGTTGCTTGGGGAACACTGTTGTAGGTAGGGAAAGGTACGCATGAGGAGAGAATAAAGGCAGATTGCCCTCCCTAGCAGCCAGGGAGGATAAAGCTGGGCTCAGGTGCCGTGGAAGGGGTGCTTAAGTGAGGAGAGAGAGATGGATTAGCACAAACTTCCAAACCTGTGGCTATGGACGGGAGAGGAGAGTTAGGAGTGAGGAAACTCTTGACCATTCCCAGATCTGAGGCGGCTTGGAAATGGACAATTAACCTTCCTACCCTCGAAAACCGGGTGTGTACCTCCCCCCCCTTTTGGTTTCTCAGCTTCATTTTCGCCAGGATGGCTCAAGACCGGACACATACTTTCTCCCCATAATATGATTCTCACACAATTTGCTATCAACTCATCAGTTTGGGCAAGTGTGGTCTCACCCCTGTGTCAGCAGGACAAGCCCCTAGGGCTTCTGCATTTGCAGGTAATCTCGTCCTCTTTCCCCCTCATACAATAAGGACAGTAGGAAAAACTGAGCTCCTACAATAAGCACAGTCCAACATGCACAGTTCAACAACAAGGCAAGATGGACAGGCAGTTTTTGTTATTAAATACTTATTTATTTAGAAAATGTATATGCTACATCTCCAGATGTTCCTTGGAGGAAGTTGCTTATAGAAAAGATACAGATTATAACTAAAGTAGTAATTCTGGAACTTCAGGGTTTTTCTTACTTGCATATGGTGGTGTAAAATGAGCAGCATATAGGAGCAGCAGGTGGCTATACTCAAACTCAATGCTACCTTTAAAAAAAATGTAAGCCTTATTTTCTGACCAGGAACAATCCTTTGTATTCACTTTGCTGGCTCTAGCCCCTCAGGACAAACCCGTCTTTAAAGAAAGCCAGATTGTTGCCCTTTTTGCTGAAACCAAAAAGGAGAAATGTATTTTAAAAGATGTACTATGTATTTAACTTGCAAACCTGAAAAAAATAAATAAAAGGGAACATAGCTCATTCAGGCTGCAGCAACTCAGTGCAGTTGTATCAACAATGAAACAAGCAGTCCTCCAAATGCCTATGTGTTTCACAACTGACTGAAAGGGGGTCATTTCACACTCCTAAATACAGTTTAACCCCTTTTGTGCCTTGTCATAATTTAACTAATATTTCATCCCTGTTTTATCACCATTTTGTTACCTTGCCCTCTTGGTAATAGTTTTATAGATGGTCCACCTGTGTAAGAGGCTACACTTGTGGATTAATCCGGGGTTGCCATATTATGCCATATGGAGGGCAGGGACATAGGGGGCATGGCAAGACAATAGTACTAAAGGCAGTAATTGTGTTAAGCTATTAAATGTGTACTATCGTAATTGAACCAAATCTTGATATAATATGTAATATTAGGTTAAAAAGCATTATTTTTAACTATTCAGATCCCAAATCCAGTAGATCAAATAGATTAGAATGGTAGTATTCCTTCCCCTTTCAAGTAGATATATGTATTAGATCTCCTTTACCCATCACTCATAGTAATAGTGTTAGGGTAGTAGTATCCCTTCCCCCATCCCATAATTGTAGTGTGTAGAAAATGCAAAAAAAAAAAAAGTTCCCCTTCGGGGGGTCAAAAAAAATGATTTGGATGAAGGAACAGAGGGAATGCTTATTAAATTTGCAGATTATACTAAACTGGGAGGGGTAGCAAATACGGTAGAAGAGAGTCAGGTTACAGGATGGTCATCTGTCAGCAATGCTGATTCTGTGAATTTAGGCAGATCATGAGAGTGAGGGCAGGGAGGGTTGCATCAGTGCTTAGTTCTCATGGCTCTTTCTTACATGCTCAGGGAAATGCTGATCACTACTTTGGGGTCAGGAAGCAATTTTCTCCAGACCAATTTGGATCCTGAAGGGGTTTTTTGCCATCTTCTGGGCATGGAGCAGAGGTCATTGGGGGTGGGGGGGAGGTAGTTGTGAATTTCTTGCATTGTGCAGGGGGTTGAACTAGATGACCCTGGAGATCTCTTCCAACTCTATGATTCTAACAATTATGTGTTTTGGATTGTCTGGACTGATCCTCCGTTTTTCCATCCCCAATTCCAATTTATCATCAGGAGCAGATTGGTCATATGACGTAGAGGGAAAATGCTACCCTAGAGGGCTACTAGTGGAAGGAAACAAGCAGAGCCAAGGGCCAGCAACTTTACCAATGCCTTGGGGACACATGGCTGAGACACATCAATGGCAATAATAACTGGTGTCAGTTCACCAGTTGCCTCCAGTTTGTGGGAGGAGGCCATGGCTGAGCAATAGCCATTGTCAGTGCCACTGAGCTGAGTAACCCAACAGTGCCAGCTTGTTGTGCAACAAGGGCCACTCAGATTGGTTGGTTTCAGGGCCATTTTAACTTCCCAGTCTACCCTGTCTATCCTATTTAAGCTGCCTTGAATTCCATGATGGAAGAAAGATGGAAGAAATGTGATAAATAAATATGAATACTTTAAATAAGTAGAAAATTAGGGGGATCGATGCACACTTAAGGGGAGAGGTCTTGGCTCAGTAGTAGGATTCATCCTGCTGTGAAAGTAAAATGAAACAGGTATAATCCCTAGAATCTCCAGTTAAAAGGATCACAAGCAGCAAGTGCTTGGAAACATCTTTCTTGGCCCAAAACCTTGGAAAGACACTTCCAATCAAAGCAGAGAATACTAACCCAAGTCACACCAGTGGTCTGATTCTGTATAAAGCACCATTACATTTCACAGAATCACAGAGTTGGAAGGGGTCATACAGGCCATCTAGTCCAACCCCCCAGTCAATGCAGGATCAGCCTAGAGCATCCTTGACAAGTGTTTGTCCAGCCGCTGCTTAAAGACCGCTAGTGAGGGGGAGCTCACCACCTCCCCAGGCAGCTGATTACACTGTTGAACAACTCTTTCTGTAAAAAAGTTTTTCCTAATATCCAGTCGGTACCTTCCCACCTTTAATTTAAACCCATTATTGCGAGTCCTATCCTCTGCTGCCACCAGGAACAGCTCCCTGCCCTCCTCCCAGTGACAGCCCTTCAAATATTTAAAGAGAGCAATCATGTCCCCCCTCAATCACCTCTTCTCCAAACTGAACATTCCCAAGTCCCTCAGTCTTTCCTCATAGGGCTTTGTCTCCAGACCCCTGATCATCCTTGCCACTCTTCTCTGCACCCACTCCATTCTCTCCACATCCCTTTTGAAGTGAGGCCTCCAGAACTGCACACAATACTCCCGGTGAGGCCTGACCAATGCAGTGTACAGAAGGACTATCAGTTATTGCAATTTGGATGTTATGCCTCTGTTGATACACCCCAAGATCGCATTAGCCTTTTTTGTCACCGCATCACACTGGCTGCTCATATTTAACTTAGAGTCCACCCATACCCCAAGATCTTGTTCACACACACTGCTACCTAGACGTATGCCTCCAGTATGCGTGTTCCTCATTTTTGTTACCCAGATGTAGAACTTGGCACTTATTCTTGTTAAATTGCATCTTGTTCACATCCACCCACTTTTCTTTTCTTTTAATTTTAAAATTGGAGGTTCCAATGTGTTCAGATCTCACTGAATTCTATCTCTATCTTCTGCTGTGTTTGCTGCTCCTCCCAATTTGGTGTCATCCGCAAATTTAATGAGTAGCTCCTCCACACCCTCATCCAGATCATTTATAAAAATATTAAAAAGTACCAGGCCCAGAACCAAGCCCTGTGACACCCCATTGACGACTACTCTTTGAGTGTGGTTCTCCAACCAGTTCCCTAACCACCTACTATCCTAGAGTTCAGTCCACAGTCCTTTAGGTTACCCATCAGAACATCATGGGGAACCCTGTCAAAAGCTTCACTGAAATCCAGGTAAACAACATCAGTGATTGACTCAACCAAAGAAGGAAATGAGGTTTGTCTGTCAGGACCTGTTGGGGACAAATCTATGCTGACTTCCCCGGATGACCAAGTTGTCCTTCAGATGCTCGCAGACTAATCCCTTTAAAATCTGCTCCAGTATCTTCCCTGGGACAGAGGTCAGACTGACTGGCCTGTAGTTTCCTGGGTCATCCCTCCCCCTTTTTTTGAAAATTGGGATAACATCTGCCCTCCTCCAGTCCTGTGGCACATCTCCCATCCTTCAAGAGGTCTGGAAGATGATAGACAAAGGCCGAGTTCAGACTGGCAATTTGAAGCGCTAGGGAGTCGTGGCAAAGAAAACCCGGAACATACCTGGAACGGCTTGTTTGCAGTATTCCCGTTCACACTGCAGCGAATGAAGCGGGAGGATACCGTGGAGGAAGCGCAAGGGAGAGTTCACACTGTTGGGCTGCCCTGGCGGCCTGTTAGCGGCTGTTTCCGTGCTGGGTTGCATGCGCCCATGCGCATGGGTGCAGCAGCAAATAGGGCAGTATTGCGCAGGCACCAACGGCGCCTGCCCACGGACACAGCCGGTGCCTATCATCAATGACTGCGGGTTGTTCCCGCCTTAGCAGCGCTTGCGTTCACACTCAGGGAACCGGAATCAACGCGCTGTATACACGGTTTGCTACCACTTTAACATGTATCTTTTAAACTCGGGAGGGAAGAGGCACAAGATGGCTTGAGAACTGCTGGGGGACGCCTGAAACATGTGGCTGTGTGAACCCGCCCCTTTAATCCGTTACTGAAACGCTCCTCAAACGTTTGCCTGCCGGGCCAAACTGCCAGTCTGAACTCGGCCAAAGGCTCTGCAAGCTCTCTAGAAAGTTCTTTGAGCACTTTTGGGTGCATACAATCTGGCCCGGGGGAGCCAGATGCTTCTCAACTACCTCTGTCCATGTCAACCAGCAGTCTGGACACGGTGCCTTGCCTACCACCATCTCTAGATGAGCCTGTTCTCTTCTACAGGGAAAAAACTGAGGCAAAATAGACATTGAGCCTTTCTGCCTTCTCTCTGTCAGAGTTTCTCCATTTTCACCTAACAGTGGGCCTATCACCTCTTTTATCTTGCGTTTGCTCCTCACATATCTGAATATGATCTTCCTGTTGTAATGAGCCTCCCTGGCCAGCTTTAGCTCACTGTGAACTTGGGCCTCTCTGATGGCTGACCTACAATGCCTAGCAACCAGCAGATACTCTTCTTTAGAGGTATGTCCTTGTCTCCATTTCTTGAACATTTCCTTTTTCTCCCTCAGCACATCACGCAGTTCTCTGTTCATCCACATTGGCTTCTTGGATCCCCTACCATGTTTCCTTCTTGTTGGAACAGCGATGGCTTGAGCTTGCAAGAGCTCTTGTTTTAGGAGAGCCCACCCTTCACTTGCTCCTTTCCCTTCCAGCAGTCTTGCCCATGGAATGATTCTCATCATGCTTCTGAGTTTATTTAAGTCTGCTCTACTGAAATCTAACATACACTTCCTTGGTCCCCCACAGCAAAAGGAATTCTGGCTGGACATGGTCACTTCCCCCTAAAATCCCCACCACCTTCACCCCATCTACCATCTCTTGCCTGTTGGTCAATATTAAGTTGAGTATGGCCAAGCCCCTCATAGCTTCCTCCACCATTTAATGAAGGAAGTTGTTGGCCAGACATGACAGGAACGTGTGTGACTGTGGATGCTTTGCAGAGTTTGTCTCTCAGCAGACATCAGGGACATTGAAGTCACCTGTAACTACCAGGTCATGTTGTTTGGATACCCTGTCAAGCTCTTCAAGGAGGGTAGCAGCATCATTTCAGAAGTTGGTTGCTGAGTCATTAATCACTGGGGTTATTAACAAGCAAGCCATGTTTTTCATTGCAGTGAGGAGGTCATCAGTTTAGTTAGCCAAGGAAGGCATCCTGAAATACAACAATCTGAATACAGGCATTCTGAGGTAAATGGCATTTTGAGATAAAACTGCTCTGCAAAAAATCAATGGAGATTAAAGATACAAAGGGTTGATACTGGTTTATTCTAACAGTGCTGCCATTTCTGCAGACTTCAGCAAGTCTATCCAGTATGTACTTCCACAGGGATTATCTATGTTAGTCTGTTGCAGCAAAATAAAACAGGAGTCCACCAGTACCTTAAAGACTAACAAAATTTGTTCCAGACTCACTTTTGTTTGAACTCACTTCATGGATTTTGCAGCTCTGACTGAAGAAAACGTATGCTGGAATAATTTTTTTTAGTCTTTAAGGTTCCACTGGACTTCCCTTTTATTATCTCATAGATAATTTCTACTTCCATCTCTCATTCTTGTATTGTTAATCAAACTTTTTGGGAAACTCCCTAAGAAGCAGAGTGCTCCAGTATTCACCATCTGGCAAGGCAACTGTGTGTGGAGTTCCCTATTGCCCTGTCTAGCTTTTGCAGCTCCCAGGAGAAAGGGTTTCCCTCTCCCTTCTACTGGAGACAGTTGCTAAAGGCTTAAGCACAACCATCATCCATCAGTAGCTTTGCGAGCACAGATACGCTGCATGAGTGTAAGAATCCAGGACTAGCTGCCTTCTCTGTCAGCAGTTTTCCCTAAAAATGTGTTTGAAATATGTAACTTGGAGATCACAGTCTTTCAGCAGTGAGACCCTGGGGCCATGAGGGTGGGAGAGGCAGCATTTCACTGACGAAATGTCAGTGTTTAAATAACTCTGAAGAATCCCAGCTGTTGCTGCAGTTTTTACTTAATTTGTATGTACACACACACACAAAGTTAAATCACAGTCTTTTCCCAATATGCAGTTTGATATATGACTGCAAACAGCAAGATTTTACAAAACTGTTCTGAATGGAGCAGCAGAAAACAGAAGAAAGGAGTGCTCCAATACACCTGCACAATGTGGACAGCTAGGGAAGACAGACACTGCTGCAGGATGTACCCATCCCAAGAGTAAACACAACCGCATGTATCCACACTGGATTTTGGACCTATTCCCAGCACAGGTCGGGTGTGAAGGCTGTTGACTGGCTGGCATTTGGGGCAGTCACAAAGCCACATCATTCCATCCTTCCCTAGCCTTTGCATTCTGCTCATGCAGAGTTCCAGGGACTGGAACTTCTGAATACCAGGTAGATACCATACTACAGAGTCAGAAGAAGAAGGAGTTAGTTTTTATACCACGCTTTTCTCTGCCCTAAGCAGTCTCAAAGCAGCTTACAATCACCTTCACTTCCTCTCCCTACAACACTCACTTTGCGAGGTAGGTGGAATTGAGAGAGTTCTGAAAGAACTGTGACTGGCCCAAGGCCACCCAGCAGGCTTCATTTGGAGGAGTGGGGAATCAAACCTGGTTCTCCAGACTAGAGTCCATCCCTCTTTACCACTACATCATGCTGGCTCTCCATTTAATTGGATAAACATGCCAAGCACCTGAACCAAAAAATGTTAAAAGCAGAAAGCCTGTCCAAAGCACAGCGGGAGCATCTCTGTGCTAGAGTCAGAGCCAGATAAGTGAATCAGTAGAGGAACAAGCAGGCTGGAAAAAGTAGTTTGCCTTCCAGCAGAAAAACCTGCACCCAGTTCTATACAGAGGTAGTCCTCCAAGTTAAGGGTTACTGAATAATTAGCATTTACTGGAGGTACAGAAAACTTTTTTTGTTCTATTTACCAGCCTATCACATTTGGATCCCACTTTTTTCCTATGTAACTTAGAAAAGCATTTGCAGACTTCTTGTTTTCCTTTCAAATTCATATGAATACTAATCTTCCTATAGTTTTTAAGTCCTGGTGATTTTGTTGTAAGGCTTGTGGTTTTTTCGATTTCATGTCATCAATGAAGAGATATTTGACAAAAATTAGGAAAATGTAAACTCCTTCTGCATCCCACTCTCCACCACTTTATGGTATATTTCAGCTTTTAGTCACTTGAAGCCTTAAATGGTGCATAACCCCTAGAAGTACAGAAACCAAAAAAAGGAAAAATAAATCACCTCCTTTAAATCCCCATAATCACAGCCTTTCTCATCATTTGTGGCTTCAAGTCTAATGGTTTTGTTCATCCCTGTGCAAGCGATTCAGTGAACTGTCCTGGCAGGCAGGCATGCAATCCATTTGCCAGCTGGCAGAATACAGGAACTTGCAAGGACTTGTTGCTGACAGGCAAAGTTTCTAGGAACATTGCTTGTAAACGTCCTCAGGAATATGTTGAGCACTGCTCACCTGCTTAGGAAAAGGAGCATCTCAACGGAAGCCTTCAGATGGCAATGAGGTAGTTTCCCTGGTGGCAGTGCACTGTATCCAGCAGCCATGCCAGCGGTTTCTTTTTCTTTAAAAGAAGATCTTTAGCTGTGATTTAAATAGGACTATGCTTAATCTGACTATTTCACAGCAAAAGCAATGCTTATGGGACTCACAAACTATTTCTTAACACCTTTTTATACCTGTTTGTTGCCACTGTTCTTGCAATCTGCTGTTTGCAAAATGAGACACCAATATTTACCATCTGTTTTCCCGCCACCTATCATTTTTCTACCAGAATGAAAGGATGGAGTAATGAGAGTCTATTTACCAACAATACATTTCCTGATCCATATGTTATTTGGCAAATGAATCCAACAGCACCACTTCTGTCTACTGAGAAAGGGTGGAGATCGCATTTGTCCATGGGGCAAAGATTCAATAAACACTCCGGCAAAACTTTGCAGCTGGGGTCTTTATGCAACATCATACCAAGTGACAGAGTTAGCAGAAATAGAAGACTACTCAAACTGTACTGCTGGCCCAAAGTGCTTTTCATTTCTTCTCTGAACAAGAACAAGACAAAGCATAAGGACAAGGAGGAAAAACAATGGATGCATGGTTCTAAGAACAGACGCCTGAGCAGACATTTTGCATTGATACAAGCCCATTGTCTGCTATCTGACCTTATTAATGCAGTACTCTTATGTTCATACATTTGATAGTGAAGGGACTGACAAGATGATGAGCTACTCGTCTTTCTTCGGTTTACTGGTGTCACTGAATTTGTAGGAAGAATTCACTTTCAAGATCTAGACTACAAATAGTCACAACTCTCAGAGTTACTGTTCAGGCCGTTTCAGAATTAGGAATAAGGCATTATTCATAACAAAATTTATTATTTTTTTCAAACCTAGAGCAATACTTTTTCATGTAAATGGCTAAACTATAACTTACCAAGGCAATTATGCCCATCATGTGCCAGGCGGAAGCCATCATAGCAGGTACATCGGTAATTCCCTGGGATATTGACACATTCATGGACACAGCCAGCATTGTCATCTCGCTCACATTCATCAACATCTGCACAAAGAATAGAGAAGACCAATGACCCAAGAGAACTCCAGAATCAAAAATTACCAACATAGTTCATCAAAGGGATCTAGTTAGACTTTGCAAATGTATTACACCAGTGATGGTCTCAACAGCCACATCTCATATAAACCAATATGATACATTCATTTCCCGTCCCCCACTCCAGTCTCCTGTCAAAAACTGCCATTCATGTTCATATACTATACCAGTTACTTTTAACAAAATCATTACAATTTTGTTAGTGGTTTTTGCACCAAATGGAGGATAGATGCATCTCTGCTATTACCCAACATAGTACCAGAAACACAGCCTAGAGTTTAATACCGAGGCAGCAAAGCAGCTTAATGAACACTAGTTGGGGGGGGGGGGGGGGGGGGGGGGTGACATTAGAAAAACCCATCCATGGTGGCTCAAGGAGGATGTCTGGCCAGACAAACAGCTTTATTATTGGTCTTACAGATACAAATGGCCCACAGTTCATACCACCTGGATAGAAATGTGAAAGCCTGGAATACCCTGGAAAATTCAGGAAGAACCCCTCCCCATAGGTTTTTTCTAGGGACATTTGCAGTTTTTCCCAATAAGAAAACTAGAAATGGGAGGGCCTTTTTAAAAAGTCCTATGAAATTTCTCTTTAGGAATGACTGGAATGCTTTGTAAGACAAGGTATTACTTGCTCAAACTACACAGTATGAAGATTTCTAAGTAAGACAATCTACAGCATTAGATAATGATAGTTGCTGTGTTAGTCCTACTGTGACTGTATGAAATTATTTCTATCCAAATACACACTCTATTGTTCACTACAAAAGTTGCTTTGTATTTTCAACTTTTATTTTTTCTGATACCTATAAGATGGCATGTGCTAAGACTTCATCAGATGCAGAAGCCTGGAGCTCTCTCTCTCTTTCTCAAATGCTGAGTATATTCACAATTTGGTCTGTAGAAAATTAAGGCATTTATCCTTCTAAATTCCATAAGATATTATATCAAATTGTGCTATATGGTAATTAAATTATAAATTATGCACTTGAAAAAGTAAAATAAATTTAGGTTTGATTAGAAAATATTGCATAAATTTCAATTTTCCCAAACATTTCTGTTAAAAACATGAGGAAACAATTTTTTTACATGACTTCAAAATTTTAATTCTCTACACCAGGGTCCACTGTGGCAAGGATGGCCTCTGCCCCAACCACATTAAGGTAGAGTTCTGCTGAGGTGGCTTTCCCTCATCTCTCTGTCTTACCTCATCTTCTCATTCTTTCTCTCCTCCCTCAGCACTGCCTCACTCTCCTCCCTTGCCTTCTCCATGCTATCTTCAACCACCATCTTCTACTATCCTTCTTATAGCTCTTCCCCTTCCATTCTCTTTGCCCTTCTTCCCTATCTATCTTCCTTCTCACCTCCTGCATTGCCTCACCCTTTCTGAGGCTGCCAGGGCCTGGCAGTCAAAAATCACTTCACTGGGTCCCACACCCAGCTGGGGTAGTCATGCAGCATCAGCAGCCAAATGCCTGCCTCTGCCAGCCCGCTGATCCCGGCTGCCACTAGGCCAGGGGGCTACCAGCTGTTCTCTCCATGAGGCTCTTCCACAGCAGCCACCTTCTCTTGCCTCCTAAAGTTCCCAGCAAGCCAGGTGAATAACCTCCACCCCCTGCCCCTTTACTGGAACCACATGCAGGTAATTATAGCAGCCCATCCTACCTGCCCCAACCAAACCCATCTGCACACTATAATTCAGAGCCAAACTACACTTGACCCCAGAGGGTCCATGACCTGATGCTTTCATTTTTACTAAATGTAGAAGGGATATAGGTGGCTTCTAATTTGATTTGGAAAACAGTACAGGGATGATAGGAGCTGAACTTTTTGCCCTGTGCCATTTCCCTATTTTAAATTTTCCACATAAACTGTTTTATGTGTGTGTGGGGGGGGGGGTGTTGAAGCCAGAACACCACACAGTCCTTCTCTGCATTTGACAACATAAATGCATATACGGAGACATGGCTAGATTTCCACCTATATTTATTTCTGTGGATTAACCTATTCTCCCTACCTTTGCAGTGTTTCCCATCCCCGGTATAGCCAGATTTGCAGATGCACTTGTATGATTTGGGAGTGTTCTGGCAGATGGCATCAATGTGGCAGTTGTCAGTCCCATCAACACATTCGTCAACATCTGCAATGGAAGGGGGGAAGCAACATCATAAAACTGCACTCTTGATGTTTGTTTAATACACCACCCAATGTTTACTCTGGTGAGCCTGGAAACTGAATTCCTCACAGCAGGCACCGCTAACACATCATCAAAGGACTCACCCTCAAAGGGTCACATCTAGGAACAATGGGTCAGTTTCTAAGACAAAAGTAGGTTGGGTTAAGGTGCTGAAAAAAATGCAAAGTCTACTTGTGATGACTTTGGTGTACAGCCAAACAAAACAGGGTGGAGAAACAGACAGAGTTTGTACTTGGCAGGACATAATGGGAGCAAGCTGAGCCCCAGTGGTGTTGCCGGTATGTCAGGGGATCACCTCAAACCCAGCTAGCAAGCTGTGTGGGATCAGAAGGTGATATTGGCGGAAGGCCTACCTATCACTTTCTCCCATGCTACTGGATCCACTATCAGACTGACAGTGTCTGAAAAGTCCATCTTGACTGCCTGGGCAGCCCTGCCCTGGATGCCAAGCAAAATGGTCTAACGTACTGCTGTTCGGTACCCATGTTCCAGGGCTTTATCAGACCTTTCCTCAATTGTGGAGACAGCTCTCTGAAGACCTCTTCATACTGTCATTTGGGCATATGGCAACATTAAAAGAAAGCAGTACTTCCCATCATTTCAACTATCCTCAGTGCCATGTGCAGGATTTGACTTTCAGCAGATGCTGGTGGGTATTTTTTTCAGTGCTTGCTAACATGCGCTGAAAGCCAATTTCTGCATCTGATCGGCCAAGTCTTTATGAGCTGGGAGCCACTGTCTGCATACCCAAGCAGCCACCCCATACACAAATGGTTGTGTGAAAACCAGGGGCAGCATCCCATTTGTATCACAAGGGTTCAGTCAGTATTTATGTAAGGACAAACAGTTCTAAATCGGTCTCCAGGCTGGTAAGTACAATGCAAAAATAACAAAGGCCCCTGCCACACGGCAGGGAAAACACCTGGCAAAGCGCGGCTAAATAGAGCCGCACCAAAAAAGAGACGCGCGGGCGGGATCCCACGGATCCCGTGCACCGCGCGCCGTTGCTCCCCGGCCCGATCAGATGCCGGGGAGGTAGGGACGCTCGGGAGGGGGAGGCTGCCGAACTGCGCATGCTCACGCATGCGCAGTTCGGCTGGGGGCCGGGGATGCGCCGGCGGCAAGACGTGCCGCCAATCCCACGGCCAGCGATGATACGGACCAAACGGATGAACCACCTAGGTAGGTGGTTCAGTTTTGAAGCGATTCATCGGGGGAAGGGCCGGACCGGAGATGGGAGCGCAACGCCAGCCAGATGTTGACGTGGGATCGCGCCCATTTGCTGCGCTTCCAATCCGGCCCACTCCCGGCCCAAAAAGCCTCTATGAACAGGGCCTAAGTGATTTTTCTGTGGCCTTCATTAACGTCAGACTGAGCACTTTTTGCCATACATCTCTTAAAGGGGAAGGGAGGTGATTAGTTTTTCTTCCTACGACTATTACACTGTCATGCATCAGGAAAAAACTGAATACCAAGACTTGTGAATCTAAACTAACCAATGCCAATGACACATAAACACAGAAATGAGGTGCCAGAAATGAAGCAACTAAATGAGAAAAACACAACAGGTCTCTCATACTCAGGAACACCACACATTCTTCCAAACACCCTACTCACAGCAATCAATGGTACAACTCACAGAGTGTCTGACCATATATATTTTGTCCAGTGTTCCCTCTAAGCTAAGTTAGTGTGAGCTAGCTCAGTTTTTTAGCCTCTGGCTCACACATTTTTGTCTTAGCTTAGGAAGGACAGCTACAGAGCAAACTAATTTATGCAGTAGCCAAACTGCTCGCTCACAACTTTAATGCCAGTAGCTCACAAAGTAGAATTTTTGCTCATAAGATTCCACAGCTTAGCAGGAGCATTGATTTTGTCCTTTTCCGTTGAGACATAATAGAGTTTTTGTTGCCACAGTTCTATAGAGGAATGGGAGAAGAGGCAGCCACCAGAAGAGCCACATTTATGTGTTGTACAAGCAGCCCAAACCAATGCAGACACAACTCCTTGGCCTGGTTATGCATTATATTGCTGCCCTTAAGGTCGGGGTGTGTGTGTTTGCGACAAGGTAACTCTGGAGTTAGAATAAATGCATAGTGAGTATAGAGCACCTCAGTTATGAGCAATTCACTGTTTGATGATGGAGGGAAACATATAAAGCAGGAAATGACATATTTTAATTGGTATTTATGAGGTTTCTCTCCTGAAGTTACAATTTCAGTGGTATCAAGGACAAAAGCCAAACTAGTACAGAAGAAAGGAACAACTGAGTCTGGCATATTTGTCTCAGGTTCCGTTCAGCCATGTGTGCAAGCTATATTTTGAGAGACAGTTGCAGAGAGGCTCTTTCACTAATGTTCTACCTGAACCTGACAGGACATCTGCTCTTTGCTTGACAATGTAGCCTGATGTAACCCAGTTTATCACTCTTTTCTTCATCTCCCCATTTGGGTTTTTCAAAACAAGAGAAAGGTGGTATCAGAAAGGTGTATCAGCATTGCCTGCTATATTTTCTCTGAGTCACAATTATCTACTTGCTGTCATGGGGGAATCAGGAATGCCACTGCTCTCATTCGACAATGCTCAGAGTACTATAAGAGCACTAGCAAACTGACCTTCATAGAATACTGTCAGCATGACACCAAACCTCCAACAAGATGCCTATAATCTAGCCTTTCTATTCAATATGGATTTATCTCCATCTTACTGTGTGATGTTACCCCTGATGGAAAGCATGTTTTTCATGAAGACATGTAGACCATATTGTTGTTTTATCTATTGTTTTCTTATGTTAGCTGCCCTGAGCCTGCCTCGGCGGGGAGAGCAGGGTAAAAATCAAATAAATAAATAAATAAATAAATATTACTTCAGGTAAAATTATACTTCTGCCTCTCCTGAATCTACTGCCAATTTTTATTGTGTGACTCCAGGCAGAGGTAGAAAAATATACAGCTATGACCAAATTTACTACTAAATCAGAAGATCTCCTTAAGGATATCAGAAAGTAACCTATAAGGACTGGGAAATTATTTGGAATACAATGGAAAACCACTTCAGAGAGGAGTAACAGAAATGGTATGAAAAGTAACAGGAGAAAGCAATCTCACAATTTAGGGACTAATAACCACTTTCACAACGTAATAGACAATAGTCAACTGAAAACAAAATGGACCATGAACACCAAAATTAATTGCAAAATGTATACAACATGCCAATATAATATGGATCCAAGGAAGACATACAGGATTTGGGATTATACTCAAGCATTTCTGCAATCTGAAGACAATAATACCAAGACCCCAATAATTACATCAGCAAAGCTTCTCATGGAATAATATGTCTTTGTTAATATGAAATCAACAAATACTGCAAAAAAGTCACAACACTGTTCTGCAAGAACAAAATAGTCTGCACTACAAGATGGAAGAACATTTGAAGGAAAGTATTTAGGGTAAATTCTACTTAAGACCAAATGGCTATTTAAAATTTAGATGGGAGCAGCAGTATAATATACAGCCTTTAATTACTTACAAAATGTTGAGATCTTCTATTTTCATTTTGCTAAAGAAATACAAAGGCATCCTTAAGATTTTCCACTGAGTTCATATTAAGGTGTGGAGAGCATAACATAATTGCACCATAGCAACCCCTTCCAATCATGGTGCAGCATGCTGATGATGCATATATCAGGTGGAAGCAACCACCTGTTGCATATTGACACAGTCACACACCCCAATGTCAGGTCACCTGTGCCCATGCACAGAACATCACAGGGGAAGTAACACAGCATCCTTCAATGTAAGCAGGAGGCGTTTGTCTCCTCAGCATTTGCACAAATGAAGCTTCAGAAATAAGTTTCAAGACAGAGTTTAATTTAATTGATTCTAAAACTGATAAAATGGCAGATATAGGGGCCAAACCAATAAGCTACTTGTTGAAAACTGTTGAAAACACATATGCGCCTAGCATATCACCAAATTCATTTTTCTGAAGCCTTCTTTGAGATTTTGGGGGACGGGGCTTGATTACTGAACTCCTGTTTGGTTCTGCTGCTAAAGTCTAAGATTTAGACAGGGGTGTCAAACATGTGGCCCGTGGGCTGGATCAGGCCCAATCAGGCTCACAAGGCCTTGACTGTTTCCTACTTCCATTTGCAGGTCTGCTGCTGCTTCCATGTTACAGCTTGCTTTACCAGTCTCTCTCAATCACACAGGAGAGATCGATAGGCAAGGCTCTCCTGTGCAATTGGGAGTCTGATAAACAACTGGCTGAGGCTCCTCCCCCTCCTCCTCCCAGAGGGAGGGAGGGAACAGCCAGAGCTCACTTCCTGGCCAGGCTGCAGGAAACAAAGGGCAGCCTTCCTTTTCTTCCACTGGCTGAGGCTCCTCCGTGAAGGGAGGGAGGGATTGAGGGAGAGTTTGCTTTGCTGGGCTGCCTCAATCGCACGGGAGAAATACCAAGCACCTTTAAGACCAACAAAGTTGTGTTCAACATATGAGCTTTTGTGTGCCTTGCTACAGTGTGTGTGTGTGTGTTTTGTTAGGCTCTTTATACGAGGGCTCTCCTGGGTGAAACTGGGTTCCCTTCCCCTTTTTACTGTATTCATGCCCTCATGATCCAGTCTTTCTCAGTAAGAAAGCAATGTGAGCTATTTTAGAGGAGGAATAACAACAAGCCAGTGAGGTGGAATAGACTGAAAATATGTGTCCAGACGAAGTCCAGACCCTTTGTAGGAAGTTGTAGTTATTTCTCTGGGGAAGAGTATAGTTTTGTAGATAAGCACATGACCCTCAGTCTGTGTTAGGATGCCTTTTCATGTTCTTGACCAGCACATAAAACAACTTGAAGAATTTCACATTACCCTTTTTAACCCGTTTTGAAGCCGTTTTTGATCCGTCTTGGAGTAAACCGGTATAGGGCTGCCATTTCACACATGGCTTACTCCTTCCGGTAAAGAGCTGGATCTGAAGCGGTTTGCCATTTCAGATTGCACTGCTTTTCCCCGCTTTCCCCTTGCCGTTTTTCATCCGCGTCATCTGCGCGGGCGAAAAACGGCGGGGGAAAAGTGCATCGGAACGGGGAGAGGAAACTGAAGACTACTTGGAAGCGGTTGACAGGTAAAACGCTTCAGCCCCGTTTCCTAAACGGGACAAAAGCGTTTGTGTTTGAAATTACAAATATATTCCGTTTGGGAACCATTCCTCTTCCGGATTATATCGTCTGTCTGAAATTCTTCCTTATGTATAAAAGGTTGCAATGCCCAGCCATTTCATGTTTTCCCCTGGGTCCTAGGCTAGGAACACTGAGCATGAGATTTCTGTAATAAAATGTCAATAAATCAAAAGTAGGTTTGCAGTTTACAGATACACACCTGAACAGCATACTCAAGATTGCTACAGCACAGACATTTTGATGCAATAATTCAGATCAGAGGTGTCAGTTATCAGATACTATTAAATAGACAAAATATTGCAAGATCGCTAGTGTTTTAAGCATGTTTTACTTAAAGTTTAAAAGATCTTTAATTGTGTTTGTCTGTGTCCTTTATAAAGTTTATATCTCCGCTACCTGGCATTACATTTTATGATACACATGGCCCGGCCCAGCAAGGTCTCATTTATGTCAGATCTGGCCCCCATAACAAATGAGTTCGACACCCCTGATCTAGACCTATCCTGGAACCACATTCCCATTTCCCAGGTACACACAAAGGGAAGGGAAGGTGGCCACTCCAGATGGCTTCATAGCATCAACTTTGATAGACCACCCAAGACCCCTTCCCTTACAAGGTTATAGGAGAATGTCTGAGAAACACCAGCATTTCACCAGGCGAATGGCATGAAAACCCCAGGGCAAAAACAAGGAAATACACAACTGCACATTCACAGAAGCTTCCCCAGTCAAATACCCACTAGCTCACTGGGGATGAGCATGCATGCAGCAAACAGGAGTGCAATGGGTTTGGATCCCTCTAAAGGAAATACTGGCAGCCAGACAATGACCACCCAGCACCAGAAGAGAAAGAAGAGGCCAGACTACAACCCACACCGCACACACTCAGGAGTAATCCCTTAACCAAATACCCAAATGGGCATACAGGAACAAGACACGGCATAATGCAGCTGTGGCATCAACACCAGTTACATATACCAGGACAGGGAATACTGCAAAGAACAGCATTGCATAGTAAGAAGGCACAATTATAGCACACCCAGGGTATCGGTTTGCAAAACCACATGGAGGTACCTACCAGTCAGCCTTAGGAGGAGTCTGGCCATAGCTGAAGTTTTGCACCATCAGACACAGCCACTGAGGTGGGACCACCTTTGCTGATTGGTTGCCCCACAAACCAATAATTTTGGCAAGCAATTCCCCATTCCCTGTTGCACTTAGGGAGTTTGTTACCATCACCTGTCCTCATCCATGTGTGCCACCTGAAGGCTTTCCCTCTCCTCTTTGCAAAAGCATACCTATGCAAGGGTCAGACAACCCCTTCAGCCCTCTCCCAGTGTAAGTCCCATGCTGAAGGCACCTGAGGTGAGTCAGCAGCAGGATGTGGGGGCTGATCCCTATCTATTAAACCCCAATTAAACAGAGACACGGCTATGAAACAATACACACATTTATTGAACACCTTTAGGCATCTGGACAGCAAGCAGACAAAGGGGGTGGCCAACACTCTTGTGTCTCTACAAGCTGCACTTACAGACTACAGAAACAAAGGTAGAGCTGCCTATATCATTACATGCCTATGAGAAGGACAACTGTGCTGAATGAACAACAGTCTGTTAAAAAGCCTATAGTGATGCAGTATGCAGAGTAGAACAAGAGCACTTTCAACCCAAGACACCGGTCACTGCAGCTGTCGGTCATGTCACAGACTCAGCAGATGGTTGACAATGCACTGTGAATGGGCTCCATCCTGGCCTCTACCCCTGTTGGAGGGCTGACTGCAAAGAGTACAAACAGAAACAAAAGCCGTTAGTATTATGTTCTGCAGAAGCAGCAAACAGCAAATGAGCTCATACACTCTGTACATGTGCTCTTGTTATTCCCCACAAGGTGGGAATATTAAGACCCCCATGCAACATCAGGAACACAGTGTAGCCATTGAGCCACTATGTACTTACATCTTGCAACTCTTTCTGCACCTCCTTCTGGAACTGCTCCATTGGGCCCTGATGCTGCACGGTAATAGGCACCATCAGTGGTGCCGAGCAGTAGTAATGCTCAGAATGGGGTGAATGTTAGTCACCAAGGACTGTGGTTGAGCTCCCTGTGTCCAACATTTGCAGGGACCATTACAACAGCTTCATAGCATGCTGAAATCACAGTGAAATCTTGCCAACATAGCTGCAAGCCTGCCCCCTCCCCCACACTGTATATATTACTATCAAGTGTTGCTGATGTAGAACACACAGTAAGTACTAGAGGACAAGATAAATAGTTGCAGCTGTCACAGTCTGAGGCAGAGGTTGCCATTCCCATGCTTACCTGTGTTGAGTATATTATCTGTGCACCCCCAGCTAGAGAAGCAGAAGTTCTTGTTGGCATCTTGAAATGGAGCACATGGAAAGGTTCTGAGCACAGAGGTATGGCCAATATGCTACAGCCACGTTTGCTCACTCCTTGGGCTGTTTCACAAAAGTTCTCCCTTTTCATACAAAATAGGTATTCATGCAGATTAGATTCATATTAGACAAAACAAAGTATCACAATGGATAATGGACAGGGTGGATAATGGTTATTCTGTAATGTAAACTTATTCTGTAATGTAAACTTGCGGACAGGGTGGATAAAGGTTATTCTGTAATGTAAAGAAGCAGAGCCACTTTGTGCATCTCATTTTTTCTACATTCATACTACCAACCTTTGTTAAGGACTGTTTCCACTCTTCCACTCGTGGATACTGGTTCCAAAGTAATAATACTTTAAAATAACTGAACCACATATATTCTAAAACAAGTGAACTACATCCAACAGTTATAGTAGCTTGTCAGTTATGGTGCCATAGGAACAATAAGCAAATTACAAGACAGTAAGTACACAAATTTTCTGTGGCGTTCTGGTTTAAAATATAGAACATATTTTGTATCATATAAAATAATGTGGCCGTCAGTGAACTACAAGATTCCTTCTCTGTACCAAAATTAAGCTTTGACACATAAGAGAAGTAAAGTTTTTCCATCTCCTAAGATTCTAGATTTTGAATTTTGACAGTGGAAGAATTACACTCTTCTGAAACATTAGAAAGAAATAACTAGAAATGGTATATAACAAGAGTGTGGAAATGTTTTAGTACAAGCAATGAATGAATTATTCATGACACCCACAAGTTTAGTTGCTAATTCACTGCTAAAGGAATAAAAAGATTTTACATCCATCTACATTTTGTGGGCATTCTTTTTCACTGTGTAGTTTGGTTTTCTTACTTGAATCACTTGTTTGTGGTAAAATTCAGTCCATACAGAAACCAGCAGCACACTGGAAAAGGTGGCATTCATATAAGTGGTAGAGAGGAATAATAAATTCTCAAAAAATGGTGATGCAATCAAAGAAATACTAAATATACACCAACCATTTGATCCACTCATATGCCTATAATGAATTCTGTAAAAAATGAATTATCAGTAAAGTTACATGAATTAGAGATTAATCTTTTGGTGACCGTAAGATTAACTGTTGTCAAACACTGAAAAGTACAATCAAAACTAGATAAAAGGTATTGGTTTAAAAAGTCTGGGAGATAATGAGATTAGTCAATTTGACAGCCCAGCTAAGGAAAATTACAAAGATCCCATCATTAAACACAATATAGTGTTCATTAAGCACTCTATTATGATATTTTATACAAGTTAAATTTAATATGAAAAACGTTTATAATAGACTAGGAGTAAGGCCTGTTATGGGAAGAAATACAATGAGCTCTAGAAAAACGCTCCAGATGAGTGTCCTGGCTGTGGCTAGTGGGGTGGTGGAGGGAAGGGGAAAATAGAGGGAGCTGAGTTATGTTTAGAAGGCAGGTGTTGGACATAAATTTTATTTATTTTGATGCCATTAAAGGTTATTGAAACTTGAAACTTATTTATTAAGGAAAAGCAGAAATCAAAATGTGGAGGCATTTGAAGGGTCACAGTGCATAGGAGTCTGGTGTATTGATTTGGGGCTATGCAGTGGCAGCTAAGGTAGAAAAGCACCTCCTCCTCTGCCATGTTTTCTGGGTTCCAAGGGTCTGGAAAGTGGTTTCGTGGCCAGTTACAGGGTTGCTAACTTTGGGTTGGGAAATACCTGTAGATTTGAGGGGTAGAGCCTGGGGAGGGCAGGGTTTGGGGTGGGGAGGGACCTCAGCAGGGTATAATGCCATAGAGTCCACTGCCCAAAGCAGCCATTTTCTCTAGGAGAACTGATCTTGGCCATCTGGAGATCAGTTGTAACAGCTGGAGATCTCCAGGTGCCACCTGGAGGTTGGCAATACTTAAGGGAGGGGCAGGTTTGTTGAAGAACGATTTTATGAATCATTGTACTTTACATTTTCATTCAGGGTTGGGGGTTTTTTTGGGTCAGCTGCTATTCATTCCCACATGGAAATGCCAGGCCCTGTTGGTTCAAGAAATGTTAGAAAACCTTGCAAATCCAGGCTCACATTCGAAATGCTTCATTTCCTTCTGCTTAGCTATAAAGCAAGGCTGTCGCAAGTCATTTTGCTGGCCCAAGTGGGTAGTATGGGAAGAGAGTTGGCAATACTTAGGGGAGGGTAAAATTTGTTGAATGACTTCAGTAAGGTATACTGCCATAGAGCTCACCCTCCAAAGCAACCATTTTCTCCATGGGGACTGATCTCTGTAGTCTGGAGATCATTTGTAATTCAGGGAGATGTCCAGGCCTTCCCTTTTCCCCCAACCTCTTTCAGTTCCAAAGCTGCTTCCCGTTCAACACTTTAACTAAGATTAACACTTCAAACAACTCCCCGCTACTGCCCACGGCCTCTTGGGACTCCCAACTTGTGAGCTGTCATTCTAATTCCCTTTGCTATGGTTGCAGTAAGGCCAGCTGAGAACTATAATTCCCAAGGTGCAATGCATCAGAAGTGGGGGTGTAAGAATGGAGGAGCCGGCGGGATGGGCCAATAGGACGCCAAGGTAGCTTCCCTAGTGGCCAATGGGAGAGTAGGTAAGTAATCGCCAGCACAGCTTGCCTTTTTAATATATATATACACACACACACACACACACACTAAGAATAAGACCCGTTGTGGAAATAAATACAACGAGCTCTAGAAAGAGGCTCTGGGAGAGTGCCAAGGCCTTAGGCACTCAACGTCAATGTGCTGTGGCGACCTCAGCAGGGTATAATGACACAGAGTCCACCATTTTCTCCAGAGGAACTGATCTCTGCTACTTGAAGACCAGTTGTAATTTTCAGTGATCACCTGGAGATTAACAACAATTGTTACTCAGGAGGAAATGGCTGGTTTGGAGGGTGGAGTCTATGGCATTGTACCTGTCTGAGGTCCCACCCCTTCTCAAACCTCACCCTCTCCAGGCTCCACCCCCCAAATCTCCATGAATTTCCCAACCTGGAGTTGGCAACCCTATCTCCTTCCCAGCCAAGCATCAACCTGCCATTATCTGCCCCTCTGATTTCAGCTTTGCATCTCTTCCCCCCTCCCTCCTGGAGATCAGTTGTAATTCTGAGTGATTTCCACCCCTCTCCTGAGATTGGGAACAGTGGTTCCCCAGAAGGGAATAGCTGGTTGGGAGGGTGGAGTCTATGGCATTGTACCTTTCTGAGGTCCCACCCCTCCTCAAAGCTCACCCTCTCCAGGTGCCATCCTTCAAATCTCCAGGAATTTCCCACCTGGAGTTGGCAACCCTATCTCCTTCCCAGCCAATCATCAACCTACCTTTATTTCCCCCTCACTCTTCAGCTTTCCATTTCCCCACACACACACACCTGCAGCCTCTCCCGTGCTCTGAAGCCCTGACTGCCAGAGTCCACCATTTTCCGTGCTCTGAAGCCCTGACTGCCACAGAGTCCACCATTTTCTCCACGGGAACTGATCTCTGCCATCTGGAGAGCAGTTGTAATTCTGAGTGATTGCCAGCCCTCACCTGGAGATTGACAACAATGATTTCCCAGGAGGAAAAGTAGTCTTTCTCTGCAATGGGAACCAAAGTAGCTTACATCATTCTCCTCTCCAACTTTTGACTTGCACAACAACCCTGTGAGGTAGGTTAGGCTGAAAGTATGTGACCAGTCCAAAATCACCCACTCAGCTTCTAC
>NW_015174285.1:990942-991152 GCF_001447785.1 Gekko japonicus | reverse complement strand
AGCCCCCCCCCCCCCCCGGAGAAAATAACTGCTTTGGAAGGTGGGCTGTATGGCATTCTGTTCAGCTGAGGCCTCTCCCCTCCCCAAACCCTGGCTTCCATAGACTCTTCAAGAAAATCTCCAGGAATCTCCCTACCTGGAGCTGGCAACCATAGACTCAGTACTGGCCCCAATTAATTCCTCACAAAGGCCTGGAAAGGGTTTCCTTCC
>NW_015174285.1:967619-989563 GCF_001447785.1 Gekko japonicus | reverse complement strand
AGGCCACACCCCTGACAGCACAGCTCATTAGCATATTAGGCCGCACCCCCATGTTACCAGAAGTGTAGTCATCCAGCCACACCCACCTTTTGCTTCTTATTCTGTTTACCCTGTTTGTTGTCAAAACCCAGGGCTTTTTTGTAGCAGGAACGCCTTTGCATGTTAGGCCACACACCCCTAACGTAGCCAATCCTAATGAGATTCTGCTGTTGGGTGTGGCCTATTATGCTAATGTGTTCCTGCTGGGCGTGGCCAACTCAGGAGCCAGCCGGAACTCTGTTCCTGTGCGTTCCTGCCCAAAAATAGCCCTGTAATATATATGATACTAAATATGTCAACCAAAAAGAATGTTTTATTTTCCGTTTCTCTTTATTTAAAAATAAAGTTTTTTCAGCCCAATCCTATCTGCTTAGGCATGCCTAATACTACCCACAGTGAGGCTGCTTTGTGTCATATAAATATAAAATTGAATAAAAACTATTTTAGAGAAAGAAAACAACTACCTGGAAAAGGAATGCATCTTTTGTCATCTTATTAAACATATTCCTTATGCTACAAACTATAGTTCTTCCTACTCTCTGCTTCTAGCACTTTATAATTTGAGTAATCACACTCAACATTTTTCTGTCACAGGGACTAATCTTTTAAGAATGATTTGATATGGAGGACACAGTGCTAGTCTAAGAGTCTGTCTTCATGTCTCTTTCAGTACTACCATTCTGTGATTCTAGAAGAACAGCAAGGAGTCAGGAAAAAATTAGAGCCCAGTGGCACCTTTAAGACCAACAAAAGTTTATTCAAGGTATGAGCTTTCGTGTACAAGGCACACTTTTCAAATACATTGGAATGGTTAGTAAGGTTCAAACAGGCTTCCCAAGTACTTAACGTGATTCGGCGGGGAACACAGACGTCTTCGCAGGATCATTCCCACAGGGACAACAGACGCGCCTCACCATGCCATCGCCAGGAAGTGACGCCGGGCAACGCTCTGGCAATGGGGCTGGAAACTCGATGATACCATCGAGTTTTCAGCCCCATTGCCAGAGCATCGCCCAGCATCACATTTCCTGGCGATGGCATGGTGCATTACAGGGAGGAATGGTCCGGCCGGGAAGCATGTTTCCCTCGCCGGATCGCAGTAGGTACTTGGGAACCCTAGGTTCAAACTTATGGACAGGGACTTAACAGCAAATTAACATGTGTGAGTTCTCTTCTGAACAAACAAGTTTAGCCTCCCATCTACTGAGATTTGTTAAAAAGTTTGCTCAGCTGCCTCTTTTTAAGCCTCCAGAGCACAGTGATTAACCCATGCCTTCTCTCCATGTCCTTCAAGAAACAACATGATAACTATTATTGGACGGAGATTTGGCCATGCCTGGCTTTATAACAGACGAGGGTCCTGTCAGAAATGGTCTTTACATCTTTTTTTTCCCTAGGTTGTAAAGTCCAACTTGGGCATTGCTAGATTCAGGTGGGGTAGCCATGTCGGTCTGAAGCAGGAGAACAAAGTTTGAGTCCAGTGGCACATTTAAAACCAACAAAGAAGAAGAAGAAGAAGAGAAGAGATTGGATTTATACCCCGCCCTTCACTACCCAAAGGAGTCTCAGAGCGGCTTACAAACTCCTTTCCTTTCCCCTCCCCACAACAGACAAACTGTGAGATAGGTGGGGCTGAGAGAGCTCTGACAGAAACTGCTCTTTTTCAAGAACAGCTGTGCCAGAACTATGGCTTGCCCAAGGTCATCCAGCAGGTGCAGGTGGAGGAGTGGGGAATCAAACCCAGTTCTCTCAGATTAGAGTTCGCGCACTTAACCACTACACTAAACCACTACACCTAAGTTTTATTCACGGTATAAGTTTTTGTGTGCAAGCACACTTCCTCAGATACCATGGAACGGAACCTCAACCATTACTTATAGGGGGTGGGAGCTGTTATCAGAAAGGGCCATTTAGAGTCAAGATGCTAAGTACTGGGTGATTATAGATGAGATTGGATGTAAGAAAGATCTGTGAATGGCGTAAATTAGCATTAAAATACAAGAGTTAACAAACAGATGTGGGGAGGTTTGAGTCCAGTGGCACTTACAAGACAAATAAAGTTTAATTCTGGGTACAAGCAAGAACTGAGAGACTTAGTATGTACACTCCTTCAGATTCACTGAAACAGATTCCCTCAAATGCTACATATAGGTGGGGGGAGTGTTAGTTGCCAGGAAGGACTAATTAGACTCAAGATGCCTAAGTAACTGAGCAATAAATACAGCTAAGATTGGAATAACACATTAGGTAAGGCATGCAAACAGCAGTAAGTTGGTATACAGATAATAAAGGAGTTAACAACAGATGTGTGAATTAAGTTTGAGTCCAGTGGCACGTTTAAGATCAACTAAGGTCCCGTTCACACGAGGGAATTTGGGCCGGCAGCAGGACAGTTCGGGGGCGGTTCAAACGGCCGTGATCACACCACAACATCTGGGAAGCGTGGTGCTTCCGTCCCCGAACTGTCCCATCCATGCGATAAGGTCAACGTTGGCGCGGCTTTTAAAAGCCGCGCCTTCAAGCGCCTTTTCCCATGCCGTATGGCAGGGGCCAAAGTTTGATTTCTGGGTATAAGTGACTGAGGCTGCGATCATATGCACAATTAGACCTGCCACAGGCGCAAATGCCGGGCGGATTTAAAGGGCATGATCAGACAATAACATCTGGGAAACACCCCGCAGCCATTGGCAACCCGTTCTGCTCCGCCACAAAAGCAAAGTTAAAAGATACCAGGGAAAATCCAGTAGTAAACAGGTTGCGATGGGCCACAGACAGACTTTCCTGTGTCTGATCACTCCAACGTGCTCTCATGGTGTCAGGATGGTCTGATCAGGCCATCCTGACTCTGTGCCATTGTTTTTTCCCCCTTCTCAGTATGCACATCATCGCAAAATCCATAGGGAGCCCTCAGTGCGGAGATGCAATTCATCGATTCCTCGTTTAAGCACACTGGAAACAAACGGCAAAAAAAAAAAAACCCGACTCATCCATGGTTGCGTCTGATCACGCAGTGGCGGGCTGTGCCTGCAGCTTCCAAGGACTGTGTGATCACACAACGGCAGGTCAAATTCCTCTGGAGGAAATAGCCTCTCGCCTCCCCCTCTTTTTTTCTGGCGTGTGTGACTGCAACCTGAGTAACTTAGCATGTGTAGTGAGATAAAAAAGCCAACAGCTGTGTTAATTCCTGGGGGTTCCATTGTTCTTAGTGTTGTAATAATTTGTAATTCAGCTATCTCCCATTCCCATCTGTTTCTGAAGTTCTGAAGTTGCAATAAAAAAGCTTTTTGAGGTCCCCATTGAGTTTTGCAATAAAACAGCTATTTTGAGGTCCCCATCGAGTTTCCTGGACAGCATTGCTAGTGTCCCATTAAAACCTACAATCTTAAGGTCCTAAGACCCAGAGAATAATCAAAATATCCATACTGCTGCTAAGGGTGTTTTCCACACAGGGACAGGCTTCTGAGGTTCTCTGTTGCTCCTGACACTGCCAATACAGCATGGTAGCAATGGAGCTTCCACATTTTCCCTGCTCCAATCCCCTGGCAGTGGCCATTCCCCACCCCTGTGCCATTCTTTTTAAAATCAGCAATCACATATTGTTGTAACACAATAACCTGCTTATCTCTGAATTCCTAGCTCTTTTTAAGTCTCTAGCCTATTTTTTTTTGCAGAGACATAAGGAGAAAGGCAACTCTGCAAAAAAAAAAAGAGGCTAGAGTTCTATGTCTGGAAAATTTTGGAAACAGAGAATTCAGAACCTGACAGAACAATATTCAAGCGCAGATCTTTTTTTAAATCAAAGAAGCCTCTAGTAGTGGTACCAAATGGCCAACACAAGGACAGAGAAATGGCTATTGTATGGGCAGGATCAGAAAAATCCAAACTTTTCCACCCACACAGCATCTATCTGAGTACTAGGAATTTCAGCTCCTGAAAATATTGCTTTAAACAGCCACTAGGAAATCTCAAAGGGAAAGACAAAAACAGAAGATCAGATTACAAAGTGTGTGGGTATGGTAAGGATCAGGCCTCTTACAGTAAGGGGTCTCTTATTCAAAGCAGAAGAAAACTAGCAAGTCTGTTCCTCATGATATTCTAGAAATGGTACTAAATAAGTGTAAGTGACTGGAATGGAACTTTACAAGAAAAAGAAAAGAAAGGTTCTAAAACCAAAGCCATGATTGAACAAACCTACTTAAACTGCTTATGTAGGAGAGTGTTTCCACAGTGTTGACTTCAAACCACAGATCTTGTGTTTAGGGTTATGTTCCATCCTATGACCTGGTTATTCAGGAACCACTAATTGTGTCGGTCAGGTTTCATGGCTTGTTGTATGCAGGAACACAGCCTCAAGGATTATAATGATCTCTTCAGCCATTTAAAAAAATCTGTTCACTTAGCTCAAGACGGCTGTCTTCCCACTTTCCCCCTCACTATGCTGTTAATAGCTGCATGACAGAAAAGAATTCAACATTATCTGTAGGGTTGAGGTCCCTGGGAAATCTTAACCCGCTGAATTTCTTGCCTGTCATAGGGCTACATTAAAGCCAACACTGTTGTCCAACAAGGAATCCACAGCAACACTCTAGGCTTAATAGTTTTTTACTCTGGTGGTAGAGGAAAGCACCATTAAATCACAGCCGACTTATGGAGACCCCCATAAGGTTTTGAAGGCAAGATGTATTCAGAGGTGCTTGGCCACTGCCTGCCTCTGTGTCACGAGTCAACCCTGGTATTCCTTGGTAGTCTTCCATCCAAATATTAACCAGGGCCGACCCTATTTAGCTTCTGAGATCTGAAGAGACTGAGCTAGCTATAAGGCACTGTAAAACAGCATTCATGAATGTAATGGTTACCAAAGGGAAAAAAAGATATCATACAGTAAAAGGAGATGCCCTCTAGATACTGTTAATGCACCCCTATTAGTCTCTTTACCTTTCCAGTATATTTTATTACAAATCTTTAATTTGTATCAGCACGGCAGTACATATAAACATTTACACAACGTATTCATATTTGTTATTTTACATCAGCCATAGCCCAGGGACACTGCCACATCCCTGGGTCATCAATCAAAAATTACAATCTGACCCAAACCACTGGAGACATGAAAAGATTTACGATAGGGAGAGGAAAACTGCATTCGACTTTTTGTTGAAAGACTCACTTCCTGGTCTGGTGGTAAAGCAGCATTGTGCAATGGTAATTTGGCCTGATAATAGGGCTAGACTACTATACTGGCAAGAGATGACTCGTAGCACTGCCAAGATTCATATTTTTACCACATACGCTGAAGTCAAAACAAACTGGCAGAAGAAAAAAATCAGCATCTTTTCCAGCAATTTTAAAATGTGCCACTTAAATAGCCTTTTACATTTCCTTGGATCTATAGTTAGTCAGTAAAACCATTCTTGATCAAATATAATTTTAATTTTTGGACCATGTTACCCATACTGCTAAGTGATGCATTCTAAGTTTAAAAGTATTTTAGGCCCCTGCCACACGGCAGGGAAAACATGAGGCGAAGCGCGGCTTTTAAAAGCCGCGCCAGAAAAGAAACGCCGCGGCGGGATCCCACGGATCCCGTTAGCCGTGCGCCTTTGCTCCCCGGCACGATCAGATGCCGGGGAGGAAGAGGGGGGTGGGAGGGGGAGGCTCCCGAACTGCGCATGCTTGAGCATGCGCAGTTCGGCCGGGGGCCGGGATGTGCCGGCACAAGGACACGCCGGCCGATCCCACGGCCGGTTTGAGGCGCTTCAATCGGATGAACCACCCAGGTTAGGTGGTTCTTTTTGGTGCGGGTTTTCGGCCGGGAGAGACGGATCGGAGACGGGCAGGCAACAATTCCCAGATGTTGCTGTGGGATCGTGCCCGTTTGATCCGCCCCCATTCTGTCTCGCTCCCGGACCAAAACCCCTCATCTGAACAGGACCTTAGTGTGTTTTATAATCCCATATTATTGCTGCAATCCTAAACACGCTTATTTGGAAGTACACCCCATTTATTTAAACTGGTTATGAATAGGAAGGAGAGGGCTGAGTGTCATCAACACACTGGCGATTAAATTTCAAATCACCACTGAAAACTCTCACCCTCAAGCTGTTTTTACCACCATGGGTCCAAATATATGCAAATAGCTTGGGAGTGGACATTTTCAGTGGGAAAATGGCACAAAAGTTAAGAGGTTAAAAAACAACAACAGCACTCTCCCCTCATACTTATCCTTTACCTTAAAACAGCAGCCACAATGGTGGCATTTTGTGGGGAAACGACCAAAGTTCTTTTTTTTTAAAAAAAGCCACAGAACTATACATACAATGTAGCTCTACCTTTTATTTAGCTCCTAGCTACTTAAGGTTCAAACAAGATATGATGGCAGCATGCCTGTCTGAATTCAGGCCTGTTTCAATCACATATACACCAAGGTGATTGTGGAGAGGTCCAGTTTTTAAACCAAAAAAAGGATACAGCAGAGGAAGCTGAACCGAACAACCCTCACCTCACCTCACCTCACCTCAACTTCTCACCTTCCCACAGTCTCTCCCTCTAAGCATTTCTCTCCCAGCTGGGATCTTTTGTGGTATCAGAGCTCAATTAAGGAGAAAAGTGCTTGAAGTGAACAGACTATAAATGCAGATAAGGTGCATGTAGGAGGGGTTCAACACCCCTTACCTGCACACACTTTGGTTCTAAAAACTGGATCCCCACCCTCCTTCATACAGGATTGGTTCAGGTTCAAATAAGGCTAAACCAGATGCAGCACTGGAAGTTCCATGAATGGACTTCTCAGCTTTTATTTTTCTTTAAATAGCTAGTACATGGGGCTCATGGTTTGGATTGGGGAGACAGTGCAAGGGGAGAGGAGATTTAGGCCTTTATTTCCATACCATTTTCCAAACCTGAAAATGGCCAGGCAGAGCAGCTATTTGCCCTATTGGGGCAAACATACTGTAATGTATCCAGCTCCAACTGCGTGCATGGCTAAGTCGCCACGCGGTCATGCAAAGCGGCCAAGCTTCGCTCTCAGGAACAATGGGCCAAGCAGATCCTAGCCCGCTCCAATTGGAGGGCTAGGCTCCAAGCCGAGAGCCTATGAAACTCTCGGTCACTGTAAATAGCCTATGAGTGTTGTAGGGGTGTGTCTGGGGTGTGGGTTGTTTGCCTTTATAAATCGGCCTGCGAGCCGGTAGTTCTTGTCTTGTTCTACACTGGAAATAAAGTATGAGAGCTGAAATAACTTGTAAGTCTCAGTACTTTTCACATACATATACCCATATCTGTACCTGTGTTCTCCACTGGGACAACTGTCCTTCTGCAGGGCCATGTCAGGTCAGGAAAACTGTGTGGGGAAGCTTTAACCAGCCCTGCCCACCCACCATGGTTCTAGTCTGGCCCCTGCCCTGCATACCTCACATTTAAAGAAAAAACTGCTGGGAACTCTATTCACAGAACTCCCAGCTGCATGTCTGGGCACACCCTTAGACTGAAGAAAACAGGTCTATCCTTGTCACATGTAGTTTGATCTTTAATGACTCAGATGCAGTATGTCTAGTTACTCCTACTACTGGCCGTCAGTGCTCACTGCCTGCCTAGCCTTGGGTCTGCTGTGAGACCAGCCAGTTTTCATCTTACACCCTATACTAAAAGGCCTTGCTGCAACCTCTGCAGTGGAGCAAAGTACACGTACCTGAACTAATGGGCACCTCTCAATTATGTTTAGCTGAACAGTAGCCAGTGGGTTGGATTCAGTGCAAAATGTCTACTTGTGCTAGAGCTCTTTCACAAACAGAAACATAACAAAAAGACCACAGTCAAACTCACTGTATCCAATGTTCCCTCTAAGCTGTGGAGACCTGTGAGCAGGAATTCTACTTTGTGAGCAGGTAGTTAAAGTTGTGAGCAGGTAGTTTGGCTGCTGCATAAAATTAGTTTGCTCTGGAGCCATCTTTCCTGAGCGAAGACAAAAATGTGTGAGCTGGAGGCTAAAAACCTGTGAGCTAGCTCACACTAACTCAGCTTAGAGGGAACACTGACTGTATCCCCAACTTACATTTCCACTTGCGCAAGTTCTTGCTCAACTAATGTCTCGGCATTATAATGTGCAGGGAGGAAAGTGCTAGGTGTTGCACAAGATCTTGTGCAAGAGGAACTGTGCTAAGTCAGTTTATGTTTCTGCTCACGCATCACTGGAACCAAGGGCATGTTTGTTCCAAGACTGAGTCTGCTACTCACTGTATGATCTGCCAACCAAGCTTCTTGCAGCCCCTACCCTGTTTTATGCCTAGACTTTTCTGAGTGCGCCAGGTGACCCTGGGCATACAGGTCCTTATACTGCCTTGATTACAAGGCCTACAGATCTTGTATCCAGAACATCTAGATTTTGGTCTGGCTGTCTTGTTGTTTAGCAGAAATAATTTTCTTTCAAACATGCTCCACCAGCATGCAAACTACTTTTGAAGCCTGACCACAAGCAGTCTCACTCCTTAGTTTTCACAACTATGAGGGCCTGCATGCCTTCCCTTTCTTCTGCGAAAGTCAGTTAACACCAAAGACTAGTACTTGTTTTTCACTTGTTTAGCGATAGTTCTAAAGTTTCAAAATGTAGAGCCATGACAATGATGAAAAATGTTCTAACATCTCAAACACAACTTTCCTCTAAATCACACAGAGGCAGCAACAAGGAAGGACCCTTTCTGTGCCAATATTTTAGAAGGGGAAAGCTGCACCGAAAACACATGTTCACTTTTCATAATTGGCACACCAATGTATTTTGCACTAAGGTGTCCACGTGCATGTACAACACATTGCGGCACGGAGATTTGGACTAAACCAGATAGAGACAAGATATGTGTTTCTGTCTTGGAAGTCTTGGAAGAATAGAAGCAAAACCTAGAATGAAATGCCAGATAAGGGCACCTTCCAGTGCTCTTGCTAGAATATAGCAGAAAGAGCTGGATAGGACTTTCGAGTGCCACAGGGTTCTATTCTGTCCCCCATGTTCATACACACACACACATACACACACACACACACACATGAGGCCACTGAATGAGATTGTCCGAAGCCTTGGGGTTGGGTGTCACGGATATACAGATGACACCCAGCCCTATATTTTATTATCCAAGCCTCCAAATGCATCTGAACCAGTGCTTTGAGGCTGTGGTCAGATGGCTAAGGAAGAACAAACTGAAGCTGAATCCAGACAAGACAGAAATAATGCTGGTCAGGAAGACTGGTATTCTAGAGGGACAGAACCCACTGGTCCTAGATGGAGCAGAGTTGGCTTTTACAGAGCATGTTAAGGGCTTGGGGATGCTCATGGACCCAGCCTTGCTATTTGAAAAACAGGCTGGAATGGTGGCCAGGAGTGCCTTCTATCAACTGAATCTGGTTCACCACCTCTCTTGTTACCTAGACTTAGTCAATTTGGCCACACTGATCCATGCTTCTGTCACCTCACAGCTGAATTACTGCAGCATGCTCTACATGGGGCTGCCATTTAAGACAACTTGGAAACTACAACTAGTCCAGAATGCGGCAGCCCGACCATGTCACAGGCTAGCTGTGGGGAATGTATGTTGCCCATTTTGAAACAGCTACACTAGTTGCCAGTCTGTTTCCCAGTTCAATTCAAGGTGATAATTATGATCTTTAAAGTCCTTCATGACCTCGGACCCACATATTTGAAGGACCATCTCCTTTTCGAAGTCTCTGTGTGCCAGCTACAGTCTTCAAGTAGCCATCTGTTAGCTATCCCATCACTTAGGGAGTCCCATCTGGCATCCACCAGAGCCCAGGCTTTTTCCATTGTGGCTCTTGCTCTGTGGAATGGCCTCCCTGAGAAGATGAGGAGAGCCTCCTCCTTGAACATTTTCATGAGGCAATTCAGGGCTTGTTTGTTTGATAAAGCTTTTGATGGGGTTTCAATGGCAGGCATCTTTTAAGGGGGAAGGGGGGCAGATTTGGATTTGTTATTTTATTTTGGCCTTAACTGGAATTATTTTGAAACTATTATTGTAAGGCACCTTGAACCATGAGAAAAGGCAAGCTAAAAATGTTTAATTAAATAAAGAGAATTGCCACTCATTGGAAATTAGGAATCAGTGCGCAATTTGCAAAAGATCCAAATTAAGCTGTCCAGATTTGGGATATGGCAATTCTAGTTACATCATACTGGTAGACCATATGAACATAAGAGAAGCCATGTTGGATCAAGCCAGTGGCCCATCCAGTTCAACACTCTGTGTCACACAGTGGCCAAAAACCAGGAGAAAGGGACAGATTCATTCTCCAAGTTGTTCTTTTACACTGGCCTAAGACGTTGTTCCCCATGCACTTGCATATGGACACCAAACCAACGGAAGATGTATTTATAACCAACACACCTGCACTGACATAATTTTTAACATTTTAAATGTGTGTTAATAAAACAGAGGGAGGGGGAGGCAGCAGCCCACACAAAAGTCAATTCTAACTTGAGTCGTATTTTTTTACACTTGGGAATAGACCCAGGGCTTCCAAACAAGACCATACAGAAATCTCTGCGACCACATTTTCTAAATGAGACTAGGGGTTCATAGAGAGCCTGCCACTAAATGGGAGCAGCTCCAGACCCTTGGAGATTATTAAGCCAGTATCCCATGAGTAAGGCTGCGGTTGAGGGTTCATAAGTTAAATACTAAATGCTCTCAGCAGGATATGCAGCACCTCCTAACCTTTTCCTTCCGCTTCAAAGCGGTTGCTACTGCCCACATCTAGCCACAGGCTCCACTTTTTGGTCCAAGGCAGATTTAGAGCTTCTGCAGATTTTGGCAAAGGCCTAAAGATGGACAATAGCATCTTGTCCCTCAGCAAATCACCTCTGGCACTGAGCAGACCTTTAATGCAGCTATCACAAGCCAGCTAACAAGCCTGAATGTACCAAAGACAGAAGGGTGGGACTTGCCAGTGTGCATATAAACTGCTCTTTGGTGAAAGGGCCACTGAACAAAGACTTCTGGCTTTAGTGATTTGACACTGCATCCACCTGTACATTGACAATTAAAGGGATCTTTAACTTTGGGTAACTGTAATTTTCAAAATAGCACACACATTTTCCTATTGGTTTTTATGGCAGTTTTGATTTCCTGGAGAACATTAAGAGTAAGGCCGCAACTGCAGAACAACTATGGCCACATTTTCCTATTGGTTTTTATGGCAGTTTCTTGTAGAACATTAAGAGTAAGGCCGCAGCTGCAGAACAACTATGGCTCTCACACAGCCTTTCTGACACCCAGGCTGCAATCACATAGGCATAGTAAAGCACAGGAAGGTTACAAAGCAACTGTAAATCAGCCTTTCTGAATGGCTAGCAATCAATTCAGAAACCTAGTACAATTTCATTTAAATGTCCTCCTTTTTTAAAAAAATACACATACAAGCACATTTATGTTAATCTTAATGGTTTTCTCCCATGTGCACTATGGCAAAAGGGCTGTCAAGTGCTTCAAGTAGCATATGGGGACTTTTCACCTTTAGGTTTTATGCTAGGGTTGCTCAAAACCTGCTCAGATATGCTACATGCCAATTTCCTCACTTCACCAGCTATTTAAGATGTAATTTTCATCCTGATCCAAAGCCTACAAAAAAATGGATGGATTCTCATTAGTTTGAATGATGTCATGAATTACTTACATATCTTTTGGGTGCTACAAGGTCTGTATTTATCTTCACTGGAGACTAAACCCACAGTTATCTTTTTGCTGGGGTCAGAACGACTCTAGTATCTGTCCCATTACATCAAGTGAGGGAAGCATTCCAGATACCTTATGAAGGTAAACATGCTACAGTCTTCTTCTGTACAAGGCCTTGAGTTGATAGGCTCTTGAACGCAATGATTTTGAAGATAATACACACCTATGAGGCCCTCTTCCCAAATGAATGGAATTTTTCAAAGCCATGTGTGGAGTAAGTGAGCTAAGCGGAAGAAATGTTCTTTCTCCCACTTGAACCTACCTTGGCTGGCTTCGGAAAGTCAAACTCTTTTGGACAGAGGCTCCCTAGAACTCTGTGTACTTTAAACATACAGCCATCTCAGTATGAACAGAAGTACGATTTTTTAAAAACCTAGGAAAATAAGTGCAACAGCAAGCAAATAAAATTACAGTACAGCTGTCTTGACCTATATATTTGTAAGACTGTGAAATTATCTTCAAAGAGGAGATGCAACAAATTTTGTACATGTTAATTTTTTCTGGCATTATATACAGCTTTTCAAACTCTGATTTGCAGCATTTAATAATTATATGGTAAGCCACCAATGTGAAATAGTTTCCCCAACAATACTGGTGATTTCAACAAAGCCGTTGCAAACTGAGGGGGAGGGGTATTTGAATCGGTAACTGGTGAAAATCACTCTAAGTGACGGGCATATCATGTACAGCTGTGCTCATATGGGTGAGGTTCAAGCAGCACCACGCAGACAGCTACAAAATACGAATAGGCCAATGGCTGTCTATAATGTGAATTTTATCCATCAGCTTTTTCCTCAAAATGTTCCACAGGATGCCACAGCAAATTACACCAATGGCTCAAAGAAGCAAACAGACACAGCTGTTTTATATTCTTTTAACTAAATAAGCTTATTATACCTCAGTGATCACCCCTCAGTATATTTTTTCCTTTTGAATATAGTCATATTATTCCTTTCACCTTCAGTAAAAAGGGAAATCCATTCTTTTCAATAAACCACCGTTTTGCCCTCACAGATCTTAATCTGGAGATACTGCTCCCTCACATAGTTTAAACTAAATTCAATGAGAGCCAGTGTGAAATAGCAGTTATCTGGGAGACCCAGGATCAAACCCCCTATGACAGACTGCACTTTTTAAAAGCTTTGAAGTGCAATCCAAACAGCTGAAGGACTGTGAAAGGTTCATTCTTCACAGAAGCAGAGAGTCTTGAGTGACAGGCTGCTCCAAGCAAGCTGAGCAGAGAAAGTCTGGTGAGAGCTGCATGCTGAGGAGTCACTCAGATTTCTGCCTTGACTGAGTTGAGTACTGACAATCTGATTTCAGCCTTAGCTGAGAGCAGTTTAACACACACAGAGAACTGGAGGAAAGCTAGCAAGGAAGTTTGGAAAGTAGATGGAGACTTCCATTCAGGCCAAGGAAAGGGGATAGATCTTCTAGTGACAGAAGAATTTCCCTACCCAGTCAAACAGAGAGTTAGCTCTGAAGAGTGCAGAGATTCCAGGTCTGGTGTGGTTAGACACTGCCTTTGGGGACCTTAAGAGTCAGTTAAAACTCAAGATGAGTACTGGTGTTTCAAGAGAAGGGGTTTGGGCACTACAAAGAGTGCACCAGCCTTTGGGGGGGGGGGAAGTCAGAGAATACTCAAAGAAAGTGTACTGGAGTGTTTAGGGGGAAAACTGGAAATAAAGCCTCTCAACATATACATTTTAAGTAACTCTGAATAACTTAAGAAACTCTCATTAACCTGAAACCTAAGAACTAAAGTCTGTGCATGTACTGATTTTACCTCAGAAACTTCAACCCCTGATTTCACCTGACCTTTCCCCTCTATGCTGAATAAAATATTTTGTTATTTTGGATTATAAAAACATCTTGAGTGCCATTAAAGGGGGCTCCCAATCCTTCCCTCAGGTTCCTGGGTGAGTGAACAGCCAAAATATTATATTGTGATGGAGTGGGACAGGAAAGAAGAAAAAACACTACTCGGCAGGATCAGTCAGTAAAGGGAAAGAAAAACGGAAGGGAAATCTTGCCTCTGAGTAAGGGAAGTGGATGGGGGCCATCATGACCCCACTCTGCCATGAAAGCTTGCTGTGTGACCAGTCACATTCTCACAGGATTGTTGTGAAGACAAAATGAAGCAGAGGAGAACAATGTAGTTCACTTTGGGTCCCCATTGGGGAAAAAGGTGGGATAGAAATGAAGTAAATAAACAAATAGGTTCTCTCTGCTTCTACTGTTACGTGACCAAACTGATATACAAGAAATGAGAGTTCAGGGGATCCAGGAAATATTTGCATACGATGGATCAGGTGAGCAATTGTTTGGACATTTATCCAAATAGCAACACATATACTACATCATGGCAAAGCTGCTGAAAGTGGGTTAAGTAGATGGGAGTAAGCAGTGAAGTGGCTAAATTTGCGGATGATACAAAGTTGTTCAGGGTGGTGAAAACCAGTGAGGATTGTGAGGCACTCCAAGGGGATCTGTCAAGGATGGGCGAGTGGGCGTCAACATGGCAAATGGGGTTCAATGTGGCCAAGTGCAAGGTGATGCACATTGGAGCCAAAAATCCTAAATATAAATACACATTGATGGGGTCTGAACTGGCAGAGACTGAGCAAGAGAGAGATCTTGGAGTTGTAGTAGATAACTCACTGAAAATGTCGAGACAGTGTGTGACTGCAATAAAGAAGGCCAATGCTATGCTGGGGATTATTAGGAAGGGTATTGAAAACAGATCAGCCAATATAATAATGCCCCTATATAAATCAATGGTGAGACCTCATTTGGAATACTGTGTGCAGTTCTGGGCACCACACCTTAAAAAGGATATTATAGCTTTGGAAAAAGTGCAGAAAAGGGCAACTCGAATGATAAAAGGGTTGGAACACTTTCCCTATGAGGAAAGGTTAAAGCGCTTAGGGCTTTTTAGCTTGGAGAAAAGACGACTGAGGGGTGACAATATTGAGGTTTATAAGATCATGCATGGGAAAGAGCAGGTAAAGAAAGAGGTACTTTTCTCCCTTTCTCACAATACAAGAACTCGTGGGCACTCCATGAAACTGCAGAGCGGTCGGGTTAGAACGGATAAAAGGAAGTACTTCTTCACCCAAAGAGTGATTAACACATGGAATTCACTGCCACAGGAAGTGGTGGGTGCTACAAGCATGGACGGCTTCAAAAGGGAATTAGATAAGCATATGGAGCAGAGGTCCATCAGTGGCTATTAGCCACAAGGTATAGCTAGGGGCTCTGGGGCAAGTGATGCTCTGTCTTCTTGGTGCTTGGGGGGGGGTCAACAGTGGGAGGGCTTCTAATGTCCTGGCCCCACTGCTGGACCTCCTGATGGCACTGGTATTTCTGGCCAATGTGTGACACAGAGTGTTGGACTGGATGGGCCTTTGGCCTGATCCAACATTGGCGTCTCTTATGTTCTTATGTTCTTAAGTAGCAGCACAATGAATAGGAACTAGGTTGTAGGTTGGGCATTATTTATTTATTTGATTTGTATCCCATCCTCCCTGCCAAGGCAGGCTCAGGGAGGCTTACATAAAATATATTGAACAACTAAAACACAAAATTCAATAAAACTACAACAAAATTATTCTAAAACATAGCATAAAATGCTAGTGCAGCTTCATAACCAGTGGTGGGCATTAGCAGTGTCCAACATTAACCCATAATCAGCTAACATCATAGTCTGGACTGGCTGTTAAGAGCCAGTGTGGTGTAGTGGTTAAGTGCGCAGACTCTAATCTGGGAGAACCGGGTTTGATTCCCCACTCCTCCACTTGCACCTGGCTGGATGACCTTGGGCAAGCCATAACTCTGGCACAGCTGTTCTTCAAAAAGAGCAGTTTCTGTCAAGAGTTCTCTCAGCCCCACCTACCTCACAGGCAGTGTTCCCTCTAAGCTGAGTTAAGTGTGAGGGAGCTCACAGTTCTTTAGCCTCCAGCTCACACATTTTTGTCTTTGCTCAGGAAGGATGGCTCCAGAGCAAACTAATGGACGCAGCAGCCAAATCGCTCGCTCACAACTTTAATGCCACTAGCTCACAAAGTAGAATTTTTGCTCACAAGATTCCACAGCTTAAAGGGAACATTGCTCACAGGGTGTCTGTTGTGGGGAGGGGAAGGGAAAGGAGTTTGTAAGCCGCTCTGAGACACCTTTGGGTAGTGAAGGGCGGGGTATAAATCCAATCTCTTCTTCTTCTAGTGATGTTAATACTGATGTTGGTATTGGGGCCAGGGCCTCAATTTATTGATGGCAGCTCCCTAATCAAAGGCCTGGTGGAAGAGTTCCGTCTTGCAGGCCCTGCAGAAAAGGTTCCGCAGGGCCCTGATGATAAGCTGAAGCAATCACAAACCCTATAAATCCAAATACTATATGAATCTACCCTTCCCATATTTGCAGCATACCAGTTTTGTTATATGAATTGGTACTCTAACTTCAAACATTTACACAAAGCACCGCTTAGAATCAGATGCCGAACCACTAAAGCAGAAAAAGGGATGCACATTCACATACATGAGTGTTCATCGAATCTCAGATTCCTAATTCCCTGAGCTCAACTGATGGCTATTTACAGCATCACGTAGAGAAAAAGAAAAGATAATAATACATAGCTGGACCAATCAGGTGACTAACCACACAAGCCTAAAGCCAGTCTGTAACATGCTTAGAATAATAAGCTCCACTCTTGCATACTGTTGATAGACTGATGAATCTGGAGACAAAACACAGTGCAACACCAATGCCACACTGACGCAGGGACCAGAAATGGGCAGCACTGGGAGCATGCTGAAAGAGGAGGTGGACTGAGGATAGTAACTGAAGAAGCACTCCTAAGCAGGTATACTCAGAAGTCCTAATTAATTCATTGGGGCTTACTCTCTGGAGAATATCCATAGGATTGCAGCCTAAATAGCCTCAGTCTGCTCCCTACCCCTGGTATAACATTATATCAGCAAAAACACTGGCACATGTATAAACTCTCCCACTGAATTCAATAGGTCTGAAAGAAAAAGACCCCCGCACACGCACACACACACCAGCTTCCAGACATGCCTGCACAGTCACAGCACAGCTTTCCAAGCATTATATAAGCCCCTGCTGGGACATTTGTATCTCAGGGTCCATTCACACATTACAGAGTCCTTGTATCTGGCACACAGCCACCACAAGGACTTATAATTAGATGTACATTGGGAATTTCCATTGGGAACTTAATTCCCAAATGTGTAGGGGCCTGATTCTGATCAGGACTATGGCCCAAAGGGCTTAAGCCTTCCCCACTGCCATTCTGATGACCGGAAATGGCTCTGAAGAACCTGTTTGCCACATTGGGGAAACTTAGCTGTAGCCATCAGTACATGCAAGTTTCACCAGCAGGCAAACAGCAGCTTCCAGGGGCCATTTCAGAAATGATCTCATGTTGCATAATCTTAGGGCCAAACTAGATGTTACATTTTTAAATGAGTTCGTTCACCACTCTCATTGGTCTCAGTCAAATAGCAGCTGAAGGGAACTGATTTCCCAAGCACCGTATGAACCCAACTCAAATCACGACCATGGCACAGGGGAAGTAGAAGCTTCAGGCATTCCACACATGCCATTTTTTTAACCTAGAAGTGCTCATGGGGTAGTAGGCTACACAAAACATTTATTTTGGCCCTTAGAACGCATGGGGGCAGGGACTTTGTTAATGGAAACAATAAAGGGCACTGTGCACAAACACCCAAGGAGGAGAGCAAATATCATTGCTAACACTGCTCAACTCAGAACGTTTACAGGTACTTACTTGCCAGGGTACAAGTAGAACCACCCAGTTGTAAATATAAAATCCACTAGTTTTTTGCTTCTTCTTCCCAGAAGTCTACCCAGTACCATTTTATCCATGCAAACCTGCTGGGAACTCTAGACAAAGTGCTAACAAGAAGCCTTAACATCATGGCTTGAAATATCCTTTTTTCCTCCTCCCTCCCATCTTCTTTCACATTGAGCCTGATGAAGAATTTTGGAACCTCCACAAAGTTTTGTGTTACTGTGGTTGATATAAAAGGCATTACATGGCTTTTGGTTTGGATTTTGATTTGGACTAATGTGGCTCCCCGCAATGAGTTCAGCACTGACAGGGATATACAGTGTTGTACTTTCCTGTACCTGTTGTTAATCAAGTATCTTCTGTGCAGGCATACATTGGGGGACTGTGCATGTGCAGGCCTGCTGCTCAGAAGATATTATAGTTTATGTTTTTAAGCCCAGCAACAGAGCAGGGGAGCCCTTGCCCTCCGGAATGTTCTAGCGGCCATTTTCCACTCAAACAGTCATGTGCTCCAGAGGGAGGTGCTCCCCTTACTTCAATTTAGCTGCCACAAGGACTCTCTATGAGAAGTGGTGCTGAAACGAGAGCTCACAGCGGAGTAGAAGGGGCCTACACAGAGCTACTGGATGAACAACAGTTACAGGTAAGTGCAACACTATTTTCATCATCGTACCTCTGTGCAGTCCCACATGGGGAGATTAATAAATTGACTTACCAGGAGGTTGGGTGAGTCTCTGATTGGAAGAGTGTAAAACCGCTGTCCCCACTGACATCTCCCTTCTTGTGTTGATATCCACAGAATAATGTCTGATAAATGTTTCTGCAGACAACCACATTGCAGCTTTGCAGATCTCTGCCAGTGGAACGCCTCGTGAGAAAGCAGTCAAAGCAGCCTGTGCTCTTGTAGAGTGTGCCCTAATCCAAAGGGGGCAAGGAATTCCTGCTTGATTGTAACACAATCTGATTGCAGAGATGATCCGTCTTGACAAAGTATGTGAGGAAGCAGGCCTCCCCTTAGAGGGGCCCGCAAAACAAACAAAGAGTTTTGGACTTTTTCAAAACTGGTTTGTTCTTTTCAGGTAAAACAATAAAGCTTGCTTTTGCATCTACAGAGTGTAAGGCCCTTTCAGCTGTGTTGGAGGAGCTGGGAAAGAACATGGGAAGCAAAATATCTTGCACCAGGAGAAACCTAGTCACTAACTTCAGAAGGAAATGCACATTAATGGAGGGGTGCTTAGCCCTGAGGGCTGCAAGCTCCCCTACCCTTCTAGCCAAGGTAGTGGCTACTAAGAAGGCTACCTTAAAAGACAAGAATATCCAAGGGACATGTAGCCAGAGGCTCAAAGGGGCCTTTCATTACACAGAATCACAGAGTTGGAAGGGACCTCCAACGTCATCTAGTCCAACCCCTCCATAATGCAGGAAATTCACAAATACCTCCCCCTCCACACACCCAGTGATTGCCATTCCATGTGGAATAGTACCAACAAAAGTGACCACTTTCAGGAACATGCAGGATGAGTGCTGTGAGAACAGCGATTTCCCCACCACTGGACAATGAGAGTCAAACATGGCTGACATGTGAAACTTAATGGTGTTTAGGGAGAGGAGGAATCAAGCACCAAAGGCAGAGGGCAAGTAGAAGGAGTAATATCCTTCAACAGAGTCCATTCAGAAAACCATCTCCACTTATGGCAATAGGAGAGTCTACTGGAAGGCCTACGGGCATTAAGGATCACATTAGACACTGATTGCGAAAAAGTCAGTGACGTGGCCTGATAAGCCACGTGGGTAAGCAGAGGTATTCAACCCCATGGTGCAATGTGTTTCCAATTTTCAGAAGGTTTGGTACTAATGGCAAGTGCGCACACCTGCCCTGAGACAGGTAGAGGAGGACAGAAAAACAAATTTGTTAAAGCCAAAATGGAATTATCAGGGTGCAGTCCGCTCCCTCTCTGCAAATTTTTGCTAATACTCTATTAATAGGAAAAGGAGAAAGGCGTAAAAAAGCATGCCCACGCAAGGTATCTGGAAAGCATCCCCTATGGACTGGTGAGTCAGATCCAGCCCAGGAAAAAAACAGTGGAGCCTTGGAATTGAAGCTTCTGGAGAAAAGGTCTACTGTAGGGAAACCCCACTCTAGATAAATAAGGGAAATATTACTCCACACCAATTGAACACTCATGCTTAGCAGATCTGCCCAAGAGTTGTCTGACCCCACTATCTGAATTGTGTGTAAGGACACCTGATGTTATACAGCCCATTCCCATATAGCGGATGACTCTGTGCAAGGGGAAGAGACATGGTACCACCCTGTTTGTTTACATAAAACATTGCCGTGTTTTCCTTTTGTATTTGGACCACCTTCCCTTAGACGATAGCTGCAAAGGAATTAAGGACATAACAGATTGTTCTTAGTTCCAAGAAACTGATATGTAAGGATCATGTACAGACATTTAGGCAGTTTTACACAAATTAAATAATGCATTTTCAATCCACTTTCAATGCACTTTGCAACTAGATTTTACTGTGTGAAATGAAGTGGATTGAAACTGCATTATTTAGCATGTGTGAAAGTGTACCCCAACCTTGACCACATGGTGCCCAAGCTGACCACCCGGTCAGAACTTGATACATTACACCCCTCCCCCCTTGGTCTGCAATGCACCCACAGATAAAATCTTTTAAATGAGCCGGTGCCTTTCGGGTGCGGGAGGAGCGGCGAAGCTCGGGAACGGTGGTTGGCGCCTCCCATGACATCCTTGGCGGAGGGCTGTCCGGGGGGGCGCCGTGGGTTCTCGTGCTGGTGTTACCGGTGTCGCTGGAAGCGGGTCCTCAGGCATACTCCTGGGATAAGGCACGAGTTCGGCAGGTCCCAGTGGGAGAAGGGCCGAGGTATCCGGGGCCTCTGCAAGGTACAAGTCCTCGGGTTCCAGAGGCAAGGTTCGGCTGCATAACTAATTGATATGCCGATGCAGTATCTGTCCGTCTTCACATGAAACCTCGTAAGACCTCGGGCTCTTGACTCCCACCATTTGAATCCAGGCTGGCCCCCAGGTGTAGTTCCTCGCGTATACAGGATCCTCCAGGAAGAATCCCCTGGCCGCCTCGTGGGACGCCATGGCCGGAGCTTCTACTGGTGCGCGGTCTGGGTGCAGGCGGTCCACTCGGGTCATCAGGCGACAGCTGAGAAGTAGCTCCGCTGGACTGTGCCCCGTAGTGGTGTGGGGGGTAGTTCGCTGGCCGAAAAGGAAAGCAGCCAGCTTATAGTCCCAGTCCAAGGAGTCCAGGCGGCGGAGGGCATCCTTCGTTGTCCGGACCATGCGTTCAGCCTGGCCGTTAGTTGCAGGGTGAAACGGGGCAGACCGGACGTGGCGGATTCCATAGTATCTTGTCTAATCCTGGAACTCACTCGATGTGAACGCTGTTCCGTTGTCTGTGACCAACATATCGAGGATCCCCTGGGCGCTGAATATGCGCCACATTGCCCGGATGGCCGCCTTTGATGAAGTGGAAGTTACTGGCACTACCTCCAGCCATTTACTGTAGGAATCTACGATTATAAAGAAAAGCTGCCCCTGGAAGGGTGCAACAAAGTCCAAGTGTAACCTGGACCAGGGGCGGTGGGAAGATTCCCAGGCCCTTTCTGGGGCTCACGGTGGTTCCGGCCGGGATGCTTGGCATGGTTGGCACCTCTTAACCATGTCCTCTATGTCCTTGTCCAGCCCAGGCCACCAGACGTAGCTACGGGCCAAGGCTTTCATGCGCACCACCCCGGGGTGTGCATCATGAAGAGAAGTGAGGACCCATTCCCGTAAGGGCTTAGGGATGACCACTCTGCTTCCCCACAGCACACAGCCTTTATGGACAGACAGTTCATCCTTCCGGGAAGCAAAGGGAGTAACGTCCGGATCCCCTTTGGCCGCGAGCCACCCCCTCACCACCCAGTCCAAGACCTGGCAGAGTACCTTGTCCTTGGAGGTGTAGCGAGCCACCTCCTTGACATGGACCGGTTGATCCAGGAGCGCGATCTGGTGGACGGGAGCTGGAGCCGGGTCGCAGACTGGCAGCAGCAGGCAGCTCAGGGCGTCAGCATGGCCCATCGCCGCCTTCCCCGGGTGGTGAACAGGGGTGTAGGAGTACCCAGCCATGAAAATAGACCAGCAGAGCACCCGGGGAGAAATCATCTCAGGGGTCTGGCGGTCGGGGGCCAGGAGGCTCAGCAGCGGCTTGTGATCCGTGAGGACCGTGAATGGGCACCCATACAGATAGTGGCGCCAGTGCTCCCTCTAAGCTGAGTTAGTGTGAGCTAGCTCACAGTTTTTTTGCCTCTGACTCACACA
>NW_015174285.1:932122-967270 GCF_001447785.1 Gekko japonicus | reverse complement strand
GCTCATACATTTTTGTCTCAGCTCAGGAAGGACGGCTCCAGAGCCAACTCATTTATGCAGCAGCCAAATTGCTCGCTCACAACTTTAATGCCTGCAGCTCACAAAGTGCCCAAGAGGCACTTCTCACACTTGACCTTGAGCCCGGCCGTATCGAAGCGGTGCAGCACAGCCCACAAACCTTGTTCCACCAGGTGATCTAGCTCAGCCTCAATCTTAGGCTTCATTGCAAGCGGCGGTAGCCTAGCCTTAATACAGATGGGGCGGACAGCAAGGTCAAGGTCCAGTGAAATGGGGGGCCCAGAAAACTGCCCCAGGGTGCCATCAAAAACTTGGGGAAATTCCGTGCACACCGCGCCAAAATCCAGAGACCGGACGTGGTTGATCCCATTCAAAGACAGTCCCAAAGGCTCGAACCAGGATAGGCCCAACAGACTGGAGCGTCGCCCTTCCACCACTAGCAGGTCTAGGGGCCCGTCAAAGTCTTGGAACTGCACCTGGAACTTGCCCCAGCTCAGTAATGCCACGGGGTTCTTATTGAAATCCTGTAAAGCGAAACTCCGTGGCTTTTGTGGGGGGGGCCCCTCCTGGGGACACAGCATGCTGAGCGTCTCCGCAGAGATAATGGAGAACGATGACCCCGTATCTATCTCCATGCTGCAGGGGGATCCTTCTATGTGAACAGTAACATGCCCTTTGGTGGGGCTATCGGGAGGCAAGTTACATAACACGTGCTGCTGGTGGTCAGCCGAGAGAGTGTGGAGGTCAATGTGCTGGTCCGTTGTGGTCTGGTGTGCTGAGAGTTTCATGCGTTGTCCCTTGGAGCGGCAGACCCTAGAGATGTGCCCCAATTTGTTGCACGTTCTGCAGACGGCGCTCTGGAATCGGCACAACCGGCAGTCATGGTCCTCCCCGCAGCTGGCACACGGAGCCGAAGTAGCCGAAGGCGCCTTGCCGGAGTTGGAGGATGACTGATGTGGGCACTGAGCTGACCAATGGTGGACCTGTAGCACCTCGTCCAAGGTGTCAGAGCCTACAGCAGCTTGTGTGCGGTCGACCGCCTTGGCATTGTGGTCTTGGTGGGCCTTCTCATATGCGGTGGCCTCCCGGATCACCTTATCTAGATCCAGGTCGCCCTGGCTGACCAGTCTCGTCCGGAGCTTAGGCTCCCATAGTCCCAAGAGGAACTGGTTTAGGAGAGCTTCAGCCATGTCTGAAAATGAACACCGGGTGGCGGCCCGATGCAGAGCCGCCAGGAAATCGCAGGCAGTCTCGTCGGGGCCCTGGACTTTTGCAAAAAAGTCCATGCGCTCCACAAACTTCGTGGGTTTGGGAGCCAGGTGGTTAGTCAGCGCCTTGACAAAGGAGGTATAAGACTAGTCTTTGGTCAGCCGGGGTGCTATTAAGTCCTTAAGCAGGAGATGGGCATCCATCCCACAGTGGCGGAGAAGGTACGCCTTCTTCATACCTGGTTACGTTGTTAGGTGTCAGAGCCTACAGCAGCTTGTGTGCGGTCGACCGCCTTGGCATTGTGGTCTTGGTGGGCCTTCTCATATGCGGTGGCCTCCCGGATCACCTTATCTAGATCCAGGTCGCCCTGGCTGACCAGTCTCGTCCGGAGCTTAGGCTCCCATAGTCCCAAGAGGAACTGGTTTAGGAGAGCTTCAGCCATGTCTGAAAATGAACACCGGGTGGCGGCCCGATGCAGAGCCGCCAGGAAATCGCAGGCAGTCTCGTCGGGGCCCTGGACTTTCGCAAAAAAGTCCATGCGCTCCACAAACTTCGTGGGTTTGGGAGCCAGGTGGTTAGTCAGCGCCTTGACAAAGGAGGTATAAGACTAGTCTTTGGTCAGCCGGGGTGCTATTAAGTCCTTAAGCAGGAGATGGGCATCCATCCCACAGTGGCAGAGAAGGTACGCCTTCTTCATACCTGGGTCCGTTACGTTGTGGATTGTGAAGTGGCTCTTGAGGGTCTCCAGCCAAGTTTTCCACTGCGAGGGTTGGGAAATGTCGAAGGCAGGGAGACTCTCTGGTGCGGCAGCCATCTTATGGTTCCAACGTGGAAGCGAATGATAGGAACGGCGGGAACTAGCAAGCATAGAGAAGGAGTGGTGCGGTGCTGCTCTCGTGATCAGCTGTGCTATGCTCGGAGCTGGGAGCGGTGTGATGAGCGGCGCTTTTGAAGATGCACACGATGCCGGCAGCGGTGGCGAGTTCAGCACAGCAACTCAAGGCAATGCCCGGAACGTGGTCTCTGTTCAAGGGGAGATGGATCCCATCCTCGTCGCCAGTATAAATTACGCAGACGGACGAGTGATTTCAGCTTAGCGTACTTTATTAGATCAAGAACAAGCCAAAGTAGCCGGCTCGGAAGCCGGCTTATATCCCCGAAAATCCACCACCCAGAACACACACACCCACTTCCCAATAGGTCCTAAGTAGTGGCCCAGAGTCCCATAGGCTCCCGGCCCAGAGCACACTGGTTGGTGTGGGCTAGGATCTGCATCGTCCTTTGTTTATCGGAGCGAAGCTCGACGCTTGCTCTTGACCGCGTGGTGCCCAAGCTGACCACGCGGTCGGTACTTGATACATTACAGGATCCTTGTGTTAGATTGGCTTTGTGCTTTTTGGGCGAGGATTCAGATGATGACCTGGTGGGTATCAGTTCCACTGATCTGGAAAGTCTTCGGATAGGGTCCAACCTTGGAACCGAGGTACTTGAGGGTAGGCAAGACAGCCAATCTGGGGAACCGATCTCGATACCAAGGGGGGTGCACATTCCACCGGGGCAGGTGACTTAGCTGCCAGGACATTAGAACTCAACAGTGCTTTCTCCCATAAAGCTGCCTTGAAGCAGGAGGCACGATCATTATGGGTTTTAGGGGTGAATTGTTGGCAGATTTTGCTACCTGTGACATTATCTCTTTCACCCAAGCAAATCAAACACAAAGCATGCTCGTTGGTATGGGTCATCTTTGTTCCGCAGGAGGAACACTTTTTAAACAAGGCCTTTAAACAAGAAACATATCTCAGTGAGAAATACCAATAAGTTGAGGAAAAATAATTCACAGAGCAATGCTAAGATCAATCTTCACGAAGCAGAAGTGAAGAAAGAATTGAGGGAAGGGAAGCACCTCCCTCTGGAGCATGTGACCATTTGAGTGGGGAAATGGCCACTAGAACACTCCGGAGGGGAGGGGCTCCTTGGCCCTGTTGCTAGGCTAAAACAATAAGCTATAAAATCTTCCAAGCAGCTGCCCTACGCACGCGCAGTCTCCCAATGTGTGCCTGCATGGAAGAACAACTATGAATTTCAGGTTCTTGTAATCCATGTGTAAACTGGATTTGGTACTGATATTAGTTGTTGTACACAAGCACACAAGGGAAAAATTATCCCACATTACGTTCACACTGACTCTTAAATTCGTTTGGATATAGATCACTTTCCCTTCCATCTATTTTAACTCCTGTGTTTTAAGTTTAAAGCTCTGGTCAATTATTGTAAAAAGAGGGATGGGAACTGGGCAGCTGGTAAAAATATAAAACTAAACAAAAATAATCCATAATGTTCTCCAGTCCAAAAGAACTCCAAGGGTTTTTAAAAGTTAATTTTATTTTTAATTTAATATAACATACATTTACAGGTTTTTTTCCCCTAATATTTGGTGAATGTGACTATGTGTAGCTGTTGGCAGCCTTGCAAAGTTTCCACTTGAGTTAATGCCAAATTAAAGCTTTATAACTTCGGTAGCCTTTTTTACCAGTGCACTAATAACCACCTCAGACACTGTAATACACTGTGGTGCAGCTCAGTAAGGAAGAAGAGGAAAGAGCTTGCTAAGGCAATTTGGATTGCACTTAGGGTGTCTAGTCAAAAGACAACACATTTCTTTGTCTGCAAGATGATGGCCAGGGTTGTCAGAAATACTGAAACTCTTAACTTCATCTCTTCTCCAGAGATTATTTTAAAGAGTCTGGGGACCATTCTTGGGGCATCCCCAAAGAACCTGTCCTGTGGAAGCCAATTTTCTGTAGAATTCAAAATTCTGGATTTATTTTTGAATAACTTCAGGGATGGGGGAGATGTATAGAGATTTGCAGCTAGGAGAAAGCATGAGATGAGTCTGTCAACATAATAATGCCTTCTGGGACATTAATATAATCTGTATTTATGTAATAGCTAGTCCTGAACATTGTGCACCATGTTAACAAGCAACTGTCACATGGATTCTGGTTACACAAGTGTGAATGGATAGTGTCAGCAATGACTCTGGAAATAAGCAATACTGTCCTACCCCATGCCATGCTATAAACGGAATATTACCCCTTGTGGAAGTATGTTCCTTCCTTATGCTGTGCTGGGGTGCACATGTAGCTCTAATGCCATACACAAGTTTTAAAAGCAGCAAAACTACTCCTCCCATCATACCCATGCACATGTCACCTTAGCCAGTCAAAGAACCAATACTTGATTTTTTTAATGTAGTTGTTTCCCTCCCAAACTGCTGCACAACACCAGCACTTAGACAAGCCCTGTAATCCCCACTCAATGTAAATTAGCCTATCCCTTCACATAAATGCTACTTTCTACCTTGCAAACCAGAATGTGGGGACAAGACGGCACCCAACTAGCACTCTGCAGTAACTAGCACAAGGATAAGCACAACAGGTAAGTACTCAATCCAGCAAGAGATACCAATGCATGTAAGCACTGTGGATACACACCTGCATCTCAATGCTCATTGGAACCCTAGTGAACAGCTAGATGTGTCTTGATGCCAGCGGGAATGCCGCCAGTAGATACGCATAACTTGTAGGCAGCAGTTACAGCTAGTTCCAATCTAAAATATTTTTCATTGTCTGGAATGGCCCATGTGACATTGTACTGGGGGAAGGGGAAAAGACAGGAATATATCACCCCACCCATCATCATTTTCAAAAGCTGCTTAAGAAATCTGCTCAAATCTTCCTCTTTTCCTTGCTCCCCTTCCATTTTCCAGCCTCTTTCCTGGTGTCAAATCTCTTCTTAGATTGCCTAGGGACAAGGACTGTCCCTCTTTCATTTCTGCAAGGCAATTTAGCTTTAGTAAATTCCACTTACACTGGCCTAGCATACAGGTAACAGCCATAGTCAAGTGCATGTTCTCTGAGAACCAGAGACAGGATTCAGTGACTATCAGCTAAATTGCCTCCAAAGACAATTTGAGTGGTATGTTTACACAAACATCACTCATAAGCCACACCTAACACATCAATTGGCCTGGAATGGAAAAATGGAGACTCTGAAACAATGAGTTGCCCAAGGCCACTGATACTAACATAGGAATGTTTTCAGATACTACAACTGAAGCCAGTACATAATCTGCTGAGCCATATAATATCCCTGGAAAATGCTCTCCCCAAAGAGTCTTGTCTACAGTCCCACATAGAAACTTCTGTTAAATAAAGAACTGAGGCTTGGTATATTGTGTTGGAACATGCCTTACTCCCTGTTAGGCACATTATGTAAAGGAAAGTAATTATAGTGGATGATTACACTGAAATAGCAGACCTTCTATACATATATCATGAAACAGCATTATACAGTTGGCACATCTTTGAAGTCCACAAAAAATGATGTACATAGTTTCTCCCATTAAAAGGAATCACTGAACTAAATGCACTCTGATTTTCCATTGCTGTAAATAAGTGGAACCATCAAATGTAACTTTCAACTAGGTTTGAACCTCATTAAAACAAAGAACCAAGTGTTACTCTTTTGAGGTCTGCAGAAGACAACACATCTTAGGAAGGGAACATTTGAGAGGTATTTCTAGTGCTGTAGATCTGTGACTGAATGTTGTCACCCACGGCACTATAACTGAGGTTTTGTAATAGTATGCCTTACTTCCTTTTCTTGTTTTTATCTTCTCCCATAAGAACTCCATGAACTTGCACAAATTGTCTGCTTTATAAAAGACAGTGCTTCCCATCTCCTTTTTTCTCATGCACTACCATTTTACACTAGCATGGTTACTTATTAGTACTGAATATTCCTGGCTTGTCCCTCAAAAGCCCCCTTATTAGAATAATGGAAGAACAGGTTAATTACTAAGTAAAGGCTCGTCAAATCTAATGAGGAGAGGCGAAGAAAAATGAAAATGAATTGGGATCCTTGCCCTAACTCTACTTTTTATCCCCTTCCACTGTGTTCTAGATTGCAACCCACTTACTGTGTACCACAGAACTCAGTGTAAGACAGGAGAACACAGGCCAGCCTCTAACTACATTGCCCAGCTTGAGTTCTGCTTCTTGGCTACTCTTCAAACGGGACAAAATTCTGCAGACTAGATAGTTATGTATTAGCAGTGCATTAGGTGCTTGCATTCTCATGTGGATTCATATACACGTCACTGTCATACACAAATCTACGAACAGTCCTTTTGTAAAGAAGTTAAGGGTCTTCGTTTCACTAGGTGGTATTTTTAACTAATTAAAACCATCCTTAAAAGTGTTTCTTTTCAGCTGAAAAAGCAAAGGATGGGGGGAAGTCTATGATGTTTGCTGCATAACTTGAAGACCAGCCAACATACTGAACCTAGTTTAAGATTGTGAAGACAGAGAACACTTTATTTACCATCACCATAAGCTTCTCCTAAGCCTCTCTGGGGACTTATAACTTTAAAAATGAAAGTTAAAATTATTCTGGAATATTTTCCTATGTAGATTACTCCAGTATGACTTCTTATAAATACAATATAACCCCTTACACTTTGGAGGCAGTAATGCACCTCAAGACAGGATGATTCAAGGTGTCTGAATATTTAGGCTTTGCTTTGCTGTTACAAGAAAGACTTTTTACTCCTTCTCCAAGCCCTCTCCCCTCCCCCAGCACCACTTCAAATCTAAGTACAGGCATGTTAGATGTTTTCAATCAAAGTTCTTCTTTGAACTGCTGTATGTTGAAATGTTTATGGTTTTACATTTCATATTTCAGAAGTGCGGGAGACAATCATCCCCTTTGATTTTTGAGCGATAAGCAGGAGGAGAAAGGCAGCAGAAAAAGGGGGAGCGGTTATATGGTGAGAAGGGAGGGGAAGAAGGAGGAGAAAGGCAGCAGAAAAAGGGGGGAGAGGTTATATGGTGAGAAGGGAGGGGAAGAAAGATCATCATGCATCTGCAATCAAGTGAATTATTATTCTTTAAAAATTCCCCTGGTTTAGGCCCTGCAGGTACATTCTGACTTTAAAAGAACCCAGCTCATTATCTCACAAACCCATCAATGCTCTACATCATCTTGCTCCTCATAATCATTCTCCACACTGATGCCTCTAGCGATGTATGGACTCCAGTGGGAGGCTGAGACCTTTTAACTCTATTAAAACATGTTCCATAGGAGTGTTAAAATTTAAACACAGCCGAATTAATTATTTTAAGTACGGGTTAGCAATTTTTTGTAATTCTTCATTTTACCAGTATTAACATTGACTAAATCATCCAAATGCTCATTTTGCTTCACCTATACTACTTTTGGCACAGGGTCTGCATAAGAAGAATCTATATGCTAAAAATAGATTTAAGAGCTACTAGCAGAACACTTTCGTTGTGAAGTCTGAGTCAAAGAGGAAAATCCCATGTAGCGTTCTTAACTGCTTCTGAATACACAGGAGTTGCCATGGAGTTTCTGATCTGAGGAAGGTCTAGAGGAGAATAAGAAATATACACACCACTGAGTCAAATTAGTTGCTACTTTAACACTGGGTACTTTCCCAAGGCAAAGCCAGATTCAGACTACCCCAAAACTGACATCAAAATGATGATCTGGTGGTGGACAAATATGAAAGATCACTCCAGATTTTTATGCAATGAATCATCCACACCCATTGTCACCTTATCACCACATATATAATGCTGAGGAAACATACACAGCAGACTGAGAGAACGGTACTGTCTCTTTAGAAGCCTAGCAAGAATAACTTTATTGTGGACAAAGCTATAGAGGGCAGTAATGAGATAACAGGGCCCTAGAGATGTTTCCTCCTGACTTCCAACTGTTAATATTAAAGGATGACTTCCCTGCTTGTTATTAACAAAACCCAGTTAATAACCAGCACACAGTTTTCAAACTGGGTTACAAATGGTTTACTGGAGAGATTTTTAAAAAGTTAGGTAATACTGGGATGGGCAGATTTCAGATGAGATATCTACTGATAGGGTTGCCAGCCTCCAGGTGGGGCCCAGAGATCTCTCAGAATTACAACTGACCTCCAGAGAAAATGGCTGGTCTGAAAGACCTTCTCTATGGCATTATATCTGGCTAAGGTCCCCCCTCCTCAAACCCTGCTCCACTCCCAAACCTCCAGGAATCTACTGGTCACAATTACTTGCTGTATTACATAACCCATATATGGCAGTATCAGCCTAAGTATATATTTGACATGTCAGTTACTACACATCAGGAATTCCAGCAACAAAAACTGCTAAACAAAGACCCAATCACAGGCAGCTAATTAACGCTCCCATTTTACAGTTGAGGAATACCGAGACTGAGACATGGGATTATTCCTTATCAAGACTGGTTGGCATAACAATGGGGGCCAGCCTCACAGGATGGGAACTTTCTGGAAAGCGAGATGAAAGGGGTAGATTATACTTACCCAGAGAGCTGAGTACTGGACTACAAAGACCCCCTGCAGCCCCAGAGACAGGAGCTTCAGATGGTCTACCATGACTCATGGTAGAATCAACCAGTCATGATCCATCCCCCCACCCTCCTGGAATTACTATATCAACCAGTCCATTTTACAAAAGACAAATTCTGTCTGTCTGTTTGAATCAGTCATTCCCAAATGCCAACAAAAACCTGGTGAATAGATCATGAGTGCATGTTGATAGCAATAACACCAAGTGGCTAAGGAAGTTTCATTTCCAGATCACGCACCGGAATTTGCTGATGGCTCCCAAGATCCAAGCACAGGCAAAAAAACCCTCTTCTGGTAGGTTTAAATGGTAAACAGTCAAAAATAATGAGCCTTACATTGTTTCCCTTCTTCATGTTCTCAAAGCATCTTAAGTGCAAGCTCTGTAGAACATTTACAGTCTCTTTAAAATTAGGCCTCAGGCCTAGAGATCAAATGATTAATCCACTTATTCTGGAACAGTTCCGGTGAGATTTGATTTGAGAACTGCAACCTATCTGAACTGCCCATGTTTGCACATAAAGTCTGCAACAAACATAACTCAGAATTCTGGGTCCATGTACTGTTACAGTGACATAATCATAGCTTAGTCTTCAACCCCTTCTAGAACTGTGAACACAGAAGCACATTCAATCTTCTGAGCATTTAGCCTCCATGTTTATGCAAAGAAAACAACATGTGCTTTCATCTCAACACTTACAGTTCTTTTCTAGCATCTTCAGTCTAGCAATCTTATACACACACACAAAATCAAAGTATTTGGATTTATTTTAATAATATTGCCTGACCTAACGCTGACATAACTTGTTCAGCAGAGACCCAGCCATTCTTGAACAGCCAGCCTGCTCTTGAAAGAGACCAAAAGAAAGATTGAAATAAACCTTTTTTTGCCTTTCAGACTAAGGGGTAATTAATAATATTATTAATGTCAACAAGGAATAGTTCAACATTCTGATTAAGTCAGCAAGTCATGCAAATGTAAGGATTATTTAAACCTCTGACAGCCAGGCCTCTTTCATAGTAACATATAAAGACACTTCCCTCTTTCTTGCAATGGGCGTTTGTGTAGTAGGTGGATGAAAACTGGGCTGGTTTCAAACAGGGCTAGGAAAAGCAGCTCCCACTGCAAAAGCAGCAGCACGCCAAACAGAGATTCCAAGGGACTACATCCACACACCTCGTCCCCAACCACTGCTCTCACCCCTTCTACCCACCTCCTTTTTCCTCACTGCACCAAGACTCTCACTGGGCCTCCTGGGGTCCAGAAACCCCCTCTGCTCCAACAGCTGCGCTACAGCATGCTGAGTAGGGTTTGGTTTTTTTAAAAATTAAAGCCCTGTTGAAGAGCTTAAGAGGTGGAAGAAGTAACAGAGCTCACCATCACCATTTTGAAAGCAGCGCTAAGCTCCACCCACCCCCAGACTGGCTGCTGGAAGAGTGTTCACACAGAGGCTCTGCCTGCTGCTGGCACTGTCTGTTTTCACTTTGCTCAAGCTTAAAAGTAAAAGCCCTGGGAGTCCCACAAGTTATGCTGGGAAAGAGCAGGGCATCATGTGCAAGCTCCCCAATAAAGCAGTGCATGCTGTATTCCACCTGGGGAGGGGGAATTCCCACATAAAAGCTGTCAAGTTCAGCAGCTCACTTTCTTGGAGAGTCAAGTTAAAGAAGGGCTGATGAGTAGTGGCACAGCTTCTCCACTACCGTTCCCTGAAATGGACTATTGTACAATGTCACCATCACTACAGCCACTACGGCTTTCTCTAAATGCTTACCGTCTAAACATACACCAGAAACGTTTTTAAAAGCCACGTACCCTGCTGCTGCAAAGCAGCATAAGTGGCACATAGTGATTTACTCTTGCTAAGGACTGCTATTATTCAGAACAAGTGCAGACCTGTGAAAAAATTTAGCTGTCTGTGTATTTTGCTCCAGCCTTTTGTTCCATTCCTTCTTTTAAAACTATAACTTATCTATAACATCTTTAATTTTAAATAGTAAGTATGGATCTAGGAACAATTTCATAAAAGGGGAAGAGAAGATGCAAACCAAAGAGGGGAAAATGTTACATCCCATTCCGCATGGATCCCTTGCTGGATCAGGAAGTGCAGCTAAATCAGGTGCACATCTAAATGAGCACCTACATGCAGATACAATCTATGCAGACACTGATTTCAAAGGGATGTGCATTCAGATGCATATGGGAATACACATCCAAATGAAACCAGTTCAATGGAGATGGACTGTACCTGATTTTTAACAGTTCCTAATCCCACAAATAATGCATAAACTGAAACCTGCTTCCACATGTAAATCTCCTTGTTTTGACTGGGGTATCTGGTTCCATGAACAGACTCTTGGGACATTCAGGGCAGCATCTCTGCTTGAGCGCCCCCTACAGGCCCAATGCTGCAATGAAGCAATTCCCTTCAGCCTCCCTTCCAACCCTGTCAGCTGGCACCTCCATGCTGAATGGTGCCTGCTGCCAATGTTCAGAGGCAACACAAGGAAGCATATATGTTCCTTCCATCAGCCCCTGATGATTTTAAGAAGTTGGGTGACAGCCAGAGGTCTTTTAAAAACTTTTTTTCCTGCATACACGGGGTAGTGTCCCTGGAAATTCATTCTGACCCTCCCCCTGGACTAGGGTTGTCAGGTCCTCCCTGGGCACCATTGGAGGATGAGGGGGATAGGGTAGCCAGAGGTTGGGAAACTGGAGATTTGAGAGTGGAACCTGGGGAGGACAGGGACCTCGGTAGGATACAATGACACAGAGTCCACCCTCCAAAGCAGTCGTTTTCTCCAGGGAAACTGATCTCTGTATTGTGGAGATGAGCTGTAATTCCAGGAAATCTCCAGGTCCCACCTGCAGGCTGGCATTCCTACCCCTGACCCATTCTGGTATCCAGCAAGTCTGTGCACAAAATTTCCTCTATTAGTTAAGTGGATGTGATATCCTGAAGAGACAGAAATGTCTGTGATTTATTGGTTTAAAATATTGGTTTCATCCTTCTCATGGTGACTTTCTCATTTAAAAATCAGAGATTGCCCCAATGGGGATTTTTCAAAATTTAGCATCCATGTCTACATCTTTCAGTCAACTTTATTTTCACAAATCTCTGTGTGAGTGCACTGCTTTCTACATACAAGTTTCATTCATAATCACACTTTCCAGAAGAACAGAAATAAGGTTAAGTTCAAGCTTTTTTTGTGTGGCTATCGCTTGCCAGTCCCATTAAGAAGCACTCCTGGGTAAGCATAGCAAGCACTGTAAGCAACAGAATTAAGTCCTACTTGATAGGCTGCAGTTTTCAGGTGCTTTGGAATGAAATAACACATCACTATTTTTAGTTAAAATTACCTTTCAGAATGAATAAAACGTCAAGGTTTCCAGCTGAAGCAGTTAAAAACTATTTCCACTGAAATGTCATTTTGGTTCTCCTCCACAGGAAACTGATATAACAAAGAAGTTTCTACATGCTAATTTTCATCAACCAAGGATCTAGCCCAAATCCACACCATACTCCCTCCCCTTCTCTCCCTGAAGGTATCCGTCAAGTCTCTACAGGATGGAATTTTGCTTTGGTATTTTAGCATAATTCTGGCCAGGGCTTCAATGGAATTCAAAACCAAAAGGCCTTAATAAATAAATATTATGATAAGAATATGAAAGCAATGCACGCACCAAAGATAATTGGAAAAGGGCAAAAAAACCTTAGCATTCCTTTCTAAGCTAAAATCACAAAGCTTTACATGATGCTAGGTCCTCTCTTTATAAACTGTGCCAAAAAAAAAAAACTTCTTGTAGTTTTTTAGTCTGACCTCTCTCAATCTTCTTTAAAAAAAACCCAAACACCCACTTTTTAAGAGACAAGACAAGAACTCTGAAATTCCCTCCAAACTTTAGAGGAGAAAGGAAAAGGAAGATACAATCCACAGAGATGAAATGCTGCATTATTTAATATATCTACATGGACTCATTAAAAAAGAAAGTCCCCTGCTTACTCTTGTATTATTGCTGCATGTTATTTCATCTCATCTAGAGTTGACATTACTATTATAGGAAATCAAACCTATAAAGAGAGTGGGAGACCAATCCTAAACAACTCTACTGAGAATTCTATTCAGGTTTGTTCAGTGTGACTTACTCGCAGGAAAGTGTTCTTAGGATTTCATGGTATGTGTTTGCATCTACTAAAAAACTTCTTACTGCAAGATTTATTTCAGTCTGTTTCAGGTAGATGCAAATAAAATGTATGTCCTCCCTAAGAATATATATGTCTGTATCTCAAGCCCCACTTCAATGTCTCAAATAACTTACCATATCCAATAACTATAACCATGAGCAGGTCAGCATTTCTACAGTAATTGTTCCAAATGGATTAATCCCGTAAAGGATGGAGGATCCGGTGTCCAGGTGGAGTCTATGGCTAGCACGTTTCTTATTCAGTGGGAAAAACTTTCCCCATATACACCCTACACCCCTTCCAATACCTGAACAGTAATTCTAAAAGAATTCCTAGCAAACACAACAACTAAACGTTAAGGGAAGATAAAACAAGATTTGCATTCAGAAGTGAGCAATTTTTGTTGGTGCTTGCTGATTTCACAGATTGATGAAGGGTTAAAAACCAAAGGAATGGTCGCTTATATATGGGGGGAGGCGAGAGACCGGGGGGATTATCCTTACCTTGACTAGCTTTAGCCATGGTGTTGCCGGAGTAGAGGAAAAAGAAAAGCATACACAATCCAGTAATCTCCAGGGCCCCCATCGCAATCGGCATGTGTGCAGAAGGGCTTTTCTGATGCTTTAAAACGAGACACCGAAGCATGCAAACTTTCAACACCAAAAGTCTATTTTCTGGCGGTGTATAAAAGCGGCGCTGGAGAAAGAATACTGGAAAAAGGATGGCCAAAAGGGCTCAAGATTCAGTTTGGGTTTCCTGATATTACTAAATGGGAAAGGAGACCCGCGGTATCTTTAGGTGGACTTGATCGCCCTCCCCTCAGCTGCTTCCGCTGATCCTTCTTGCAAAAAGAATTGCAGCCAGCTCCGGTTTTGTCAGAGAGCAATATATTGAGGAGGGGGGAGTGCCTTGGTCTAGTGCTGGGGACCTGTGAAAGGTCCATCAAAGCAACGCCCTTTTTCCCTTTCTTTCTTTCTATTTGGCTTCGGCTGCTCCTTCACTCCCTCCCACCCTCCCCGGCTCTGCTCAGCTCTGCCTGCAGGAATTTACAGTCTGCCACTGGGGGAGTAGGGCCAGTAGCCATGGAGACAGCTTCCCTGGGAGCAAGGAGGTCAGGCAAGAGACCATGTGCAATCAATGGATCAATGCAAACTCCCGTGCGAGCTCCAGACCCAACAAGCACTTTGCAGTCTCTCCCCCCCCTCAACTTTGCCCGGCTAGGGAGGAAAAAGGGGAGGGGCATGAGAAAGAGGATTGTGTTCAGAAAAGAGAATTAAGGGGGAGAAACACCCAGTTTGCAGATGCCATGACCTGCAAACCCCCCCCCTTTTTTTTTTTACTTTTGATGCTTGGTCTGAAGGCAAGAGACGTGCTCTCAGGATCAATGCAAACTCCAGATCAAAGAGCTTCTCTCTCTCCCCTCGGCTGAGCGAAGGGGGATGGGTGGGATTGCGGGGAGGTAGAAATGAAGGGTGGGGGCTCCTCTACAAATTATTAGGAATCTTTGCGACGTTATACTTACGTCTGCTCTCAACCCCTGGCGATTGTTCTAAATTCTCCCCGAAGCAAAATTCATCCTATTGCTGTTCTTGCTCCTAAAGTGACAGCGATTTGTACCCCTGATTATTCAAATTATTTTTAAAGCAACTTTTGCTTGCTTCTTTGTTTGAAGGAACATAGAGATGAGAAATTCATCAGACAATAGAAGTCCAATGTTGCATATCAAAGTCTGGGAAAGCCTGGTGCTTGCTGGCCAAAGAGACCAGGGTTTAAGAATGACAGAGGCCCAACTTTTGAAACTTTTTTTTTTTTGGTCTGCAGCGGCGCTCAGCCTTGCAAGTGTGTGAGGGCACTTATGAGCGTCTGCAGAATGCAGTTCACTCACCAAAGGCACACTGCTCCCACAACGTCTGCGCTCAGAGGGGTGTACTACCTTCCAGTGTAGACCTTAACACACACACACACACACTCCAATTTGTTCTCATCCTGTCTATCCAAATCCATCGTTTGAATGGGACTGAGGTTTTGTATCTTTGTGTTTCAGCATTACATCTGTTGCACAGATAGCAATATGGGTTGTGTGTTTATCTTAAAAGAACTCTAAAATGAGATCCTTTTTCATAAAAGCCTGCAGTGCTAGTGTTTGTACCCCCAGGGGGAGATATTTTCATCCATATTCAGGATTAGTCACTTAACAGGCTTTCACACATGTTGATACAAGTGCCTTTGAACCTCTCAGTTGCTATTTGTGCACAGAACATGTGAATGTTACTAATGTAGGGCTGAAAGGGGCTATGGTTCAGCGGAATAAGCATCTGCTTTGCATGCAGAAGATCCCATGTTCAGTCCCCAGCATCTCCAGTTGAAAGTACCAGGTGGTGGGTGTTGTGGAAGACCTCCACCGGAGACCCTGGAGAGCTGCTGTCAGTCTGAATAGACAATACTGACTTTGATGGACAGATATTCTGATTCAGTATAAAGCAACTTCATGTGGGTTCAAAGTGAGAGGCCATCATTTGGAAGTACAAATGTAGGTTTTGTATTGCATTACAAATGCAAGAAATGAAAAATGCTTTTTTTGTTTTGTCACATTATTTTATTTTTTATGTATATTTAACTTTTCTTCCTCATGATGACCACTTTATCCTTACAACAACAACCCTGTTAGGTTGGCTAGGCTGAGATACTATGATGATCTTGAGATCACCTGATGAGCTTCTAGGGCAGAGTATTGATTCAAACCCAGTAGTCATAGGCACTAGGCTGGGTTGCCATCCTCCAGACTGCTGCGATCAGTTTCCCTGGAGGAAATGGCAGCTTTAGAGGGCAGATTCCATGCAATCTCATCCCCATTGAGCTCACTCCCCTCCCCAAACTCTGCCCTCCCCAGGCCCTGCCCCCAAATCTCCAGAAATTTCCCAGAGTTGGAAAGCCTATGTGATACTCTAACCATTTGCACATGTAGGCTGCCTACACCAGAAGTGAACCTAACTTTATCAAGCCCTTTACAGATTCCCATGGCAGCCCTCAACACCAATTAAGCTACCTTAGGGGCTTGGAAGCCAAAGAGTATAATAGGCAATTGGACTGACTCTGATTCTTTTTAGCCATGTCAGTGCTTACTCCTGACGTTCTGCAGACACAACAAAGGAAATGTATGCAGGGGTCATTTCGTAGAAAAAGAGCTAGGGGAACTCATTAGCATAACTCATTAACATATGCCACACCCCCTGACATCACCGGAAGTGTGTCATAAGGCCACACCTCCTGACATCACCGGAAATGTGTCATAAGGCCACACACCCTGCCCCCAATGGTCCCGGCCGCCGGTGCCGGCCGGAAGCAGGGGGCGGGGCTTCATCATGTGCCCAGCCCCCCGTACCTCACCCGGGGGAACTGCGTTCCCTCGCGCTCCCCCCCCGAAATGACCTCTGAATGTATGTATGTGTAACCCTCCCACAATTACCTTCAGTAATTATGACAATACTTAAAGGAGAGAATCCCTAGCTTAAAGACATTACAGATTGAATAAAAGGTGGGGCTAGAAATGCTGAGCTGAAGACCATAGGGAAGATAATTACTACATCAGACCAATCCCGGGTTCCCTCAGTGATTTTTGATGATATTATTTTTCCCTCAGGCCCCACTGACTAACAGCAGCAATATAAGACAAGAACCATATATCCCAAGGTTTCTCAAGAATGTATCCCAATGGCAGCTTCTTGTGCCTCCTGCCATACAACTGAGAATGTACAAAGTGACCCAGGAACAAGAATTTGATCCCAAGCCACTGTCTAATTTTCACTGAGATGATCCAAACTGGTCTGTGTTATACCACTTCAGACAATGAGGGAGTGCTCCTCTATACAAAATAAGTAAACAATATTCCCTGCCCATGAAAAATAAGATGTTAGTTCAGAATTTGTTGTATGAAGAAGCATTCAATCATGTGACAAACACATCTGTAAGGCTGAAGTAGTTTGCCTGGTCTCTATTACCTGTACAGACTGGGCAGCCTGCAGTGACCCCTGTGCATCATTACCATCAGCTAAGCATCAACATGCATTGTAGAGGCTAAGTGATTCAACAATGAGAATGCACAATTACTACTCGATTTCTGCTGTTTCTGTTTCACTGGTGTCAGAAAGAACTATTGTCCCTACTGAAGCAAATAGGATGTGCATATGGTTGGGGTGGAAACACAACATGTAAAAAAAAAAAGCAGTTGGGAAAAAATCGATTCTATAGATTTCGTTGCCACTCAGTCATCATTGCATTAGAACTCAGATCTCCACAAGCTGAAAATCACACAATTATTTGCCTCACCACTAGGAAACCTTAGTTGCAGGCCAACTTCAGCTGTTCCGAATCAATAGCACCGCTATGCAATTGACTAGGATCTCATGAGACCTTTTTGCCTCCCCAGAAGTAGATCTGAATTTAGTGCCCCATTACCTCACATTTTCCAAATTCACTTTTTCTGCAATTTTTCCCCCTTCGGATCTGAACTCGCAGTTTTCCAGTGAGGAATTCCTGACCCCCCAGGTCATCCCGTGAGTTATCTGCTATTTTTTAAAGCATAATGCTGATTGTGTTACAATGCAATTTTTTCTCTCATTATAATATAGCAATGTTATAACATTGGGACAAAGCAGGCAGTGAGATTTCATGTAGCCTTCTCCATGCAATTATCCATCCATGAAGCTCCTTTCCTTTCCTTTCCTTTCCTTTCCTTTCCTTTCCTTTCCTTTCCTTTCCTTTCCTTTCCTTTCCTTTCCTTTCCTTTCCTTTCCTTTCCTTTCTTTTGGTTTTGTCGCCTCGCACTTGTATTGTTTATTCATTCTCCCACCCCTTCTCTACCCCTATAAATCCCAGTGTGTTTTCAATTACAATTCAGTATTTTAAACATCTAACAATAATGGAATTATATAATTGATTTGATAATCATGGAAACTCAACATGTGCACTGTTTTCATTTAGTGTGCTTCATAATTACTGAATAACTCTGTTATGAATTGGTGTGTCCAGTTCCATGATTGTGAATGAAATACTATTTTCATTAGGATTTTGTGGAAAACTTCGCCAGCCATTTCCTCAGTTGGCGACCAAGGAGGAGCAGGGGACCTTTGAAATGGCGGCAACCATGCTGTTCCCCATGATACATCTAGCCTTCCCCCCCCCATGTTATGATGCTATAACATTACAGCATATGCAAAAAAAGGAGGTTCCATCACTGATGAAGTACATGACAACACATTTAATGTGCTTTGTAATTACTGAATGACACTGTTATTAATTGGTGTATTCAGTTCAACGATCACCAGTGATTTTCTTAGTTGGTGACTAAGGAGGAGCAGGGGACCTTTGAAATGGCATTAATCAAACTGTTCCCCACAATACATCCAGGGTGGGGTGTTTTTTTTTACAATGTTATGTTATACCATTACTGCATATGCATAAAAGAAGGCGGTTCCATCGCTGATGAAGTACATGACAACACATTTAGTGAGCTTCATAATTATTGCATCACAGTGTTATGAATTGGTGTATCCAGTTTGACAATTGCCAGCGATTTTCTTACTTGGCGACAAAAGTGCAGTGGGGGACCTTTGAAATGGCAGCAACCATGCTGTTCCCCACAAGACAACCAGGGTTTTGTTTTGTTTTTACAGTGTTATGATGTTATAACATTACTTCATATGCAAAAAAAAAAAAGGATGTTCCATCACTGACAAAGTAGGTGATGACACAGACACACAACCTCCCCTTCAAAGGAAGTGCAGAACACATGAGGAGGGTTGGAACTGAATTCAAGAAAAAATTCCCTGAAATAAACGCCCTTTTGCAGGAGTGTCGCAAAGTCAGAACATCAACAGGGCATTCAAATGTTAACATCTCTATTGACCAGCATAATGTCTTTAAACTGTTTTAATTCTTCCTTCTAAATTGCTTCCAGTGTAATCTATATTGATAAGCAAAAGTTAAGGCAAATCTCTTAATAACATGGGTTGATGGATTTTATAACATTTTATAGCAGACCCCCCCTCCCAAAATTGTAGTAAATACAGCCAAATTCCTCTAGACTAATCATGTGGAAATTACACCTTACCACCAAAAATAGATGCTATAATGTTGCATTTTATTCTGAAACCAGGGACTCCCTCTCTTTCAAATATCATGTCCCGTGGTCAATCTGATGTCTTGTGGTCTCTTGGTGTTTTCCTCTTGCCTATCTGATCATAAGAAAAGCCTGCTGAGAGCAAACTTTATTTCTGCCCTTCGCACCCTCCAGTTATAAATATAGCTGTTGGAAAATCCCAGCATGATTTTCTTGGTGCCCTGTAACATGATTGCTTTTCTTTGCTAAAAGGCTCCATAAAACTGTGATAATTATGATCATCATCATTGTGGCACAGAAATAATGAGAGCCCTCTTTTTTACTTACACTGTCCTTGAATCTTTAACAGATGTGTCACAAAAAGTCAAACAAATTTTACCTGTTGGATTTCAGTCAGCCACAAAACTATTAAAGGCATGGGAACCCTACCAGGATATGACAGGTAAACACAGAACCCAAGCACTGGGGGCAGGGATGAGTACGCTTCACTGGAACCTCAAGGTCCAAGAGGGTCCAGAGCCTTTTGCCAGTGAGAAGATCTGTATGAGTTATTTCAGGAATTAAATTGTCATTTTTCTTTTGTTTCATTAGACTGTTGATTGTGAGGGGAGTATCCCAGATTTAGTGATATGAGTATTAAGAACAATTACATTTTTTTCTACACGTGGCATAAATCAGGAGAGAGAATTGTGAAGATTTGTCTGCCATTTGGAAGAAGGTTTTCCTGTTCTGAACACTGGCAGAAGAGGAGAGGGTTGAAAAAGGGGGAGTAGGGTCTGAAAATACAATAGGTCTGCACTTATTTTTAACCTAGCTCAGAAAGCATGGTCATTTTCTTGGAGCTGAGAAACTGAATTGAATGTCTACTATCTTATTCATAACAAACCGTTGGCATGAAGCAGAAACTTCTAGGGTTTGGAAAATATTGCTGTGGGGAGGACAATATGGGAATGGTCTGGAATCATAGCATCCATGGATCACGAGATTCAATCTAGTGGGATCCCTTGCAAAGTCTGAAATGGACTGGATCAGCACATCCATTGGTGCTGTTACTAGGGAATATTCTCAGAAAAGATTATGCATTAATGCTTTGGGTAGGTCAATGCCCGCAGGTAGCATTTTCCTCTTTAAAGTGCTGTCTCAGTGCCTAGGTAAGTGTAGTTGAAAGAGTTATATTGTAGCTGTTTTTCTAAGGGCTCTACATACATCATCTTGGAGAAACCATGTTTGGAAATAAAACCCCAACCTCTAATAGCTCCATTCTGAATGTTGAATCTAGTGGTGGCATTTGTGAAAGTGACAAAATATTTACGCAGTTGGCTTTAGTCCTGTCCGGGGCTTCTGGACATAAACAGATGTCTTGTTAAATAGTTTAGAGGTGAGGAAGGAAAATGCAAGGGGAAAATGTCTGACATATTACACAACATGTGCAAACAAAGTCACAGATCTTCTACAGGGTGAGAAAACTCAGGAATTAATAGTTCTCCTTGGGATTTGGAGTCAATCCTGAATGGAATTATGCTGATCATGTCTTCCAGAATGTCTGAAAGACACTTTTTCCTAACTTAGAATACATATAGGAGAATGGATAGAAAAAGGTTAATGCATAATTGTGTAACACACAAAGAGGATATGTATCTGAAAGCTCATAAAGTATCTTTCCAGGAGCTTCAGGACAGAACTGAAAAAATCCCACTGCCCACAGTGTGTATGTTAACTTTTCTTGTCAAATTTTGTAACATAATACCTGGGGAAAAGTTGAAATCCTGCTCTAACAGCATAACCAGGACTGCGGCAACAGAAAACATATAGTGTTTGCAAGGAACTTCATCAGTGAGGAACAACATGGTCTTCCTGGATGCTTGGAATAAGGAGCCATTTTTAAAGGTTTTTTTCTTATTTTAATATGGTGATGGATGCATCTGTGTTGTGTGAGCATTTAAGTAGCCCTAAAACATTCTGCTCCTCTTGCAAGGGGATGACATCCTACCTAGTGCTAGGACCATTACTTTAAAACTATGTGTACCATTGTGCTAAAAGTCAAACACCAACATTTTGTACCAAGAAAAGCAAATGAAGAATATTTGCATAAAAGTCATTCTTTTTCTGTTAGCCACAGGAAATCATGGATTCAGCAAGTTCCCTGACTTCTGTAATTTTACTGGTCATTGCCCAGATGCTTTCCAATCTGGCTGCTTCCAAACAGCACTGATTGTAGTTATTTGTGTTATCTAAATCCAGATGATTCAGTAAATCATGGTTTGTTGGCTAGCACCAACCTGGGATTTCAAAGCAGAGTTTGTAATTGGTTTGTTAACCAGTTTGTATTAATTGCGATTTGTTGTGATATGTGAATTCACAGACTATAAACTGCTTTTTGTAGCTGCCTGTCCACAGAGACAGTGTTATACCAAGGATGTCTTCCTCTGTTTAGAGGTGGGAGAGACAAAAGAAGCAGACAAACCATTATTATGTACGTACCAGGTTTGTAAGTTACATTTAAAAGACTAGCTATAGTTTGTTGTTTGCCTAAACCATGGTTTAAACAAGCTCTGGTTTATTGTAACATCTGAATGTACCATTTATATTGAAAAATAAATGGATTTTCCTCATATTAGCTGTAACATTAGCAAAAGCACTGAGTACAACGACAATGTCTGTATAAAAATTCATTCAAGTTTATGCAATATGTCTCAGGTCAGATTAAAGTCAGAATCTAATTGAAAATGATGGTGAGCATGACTGAACTATGTATATTATTGGAGGGAACTTGCAAATTAGAGGTAACCTTGTTACAATACTTGCTTTTCTACATATTGTATATTTGAACAGATTAAATGTAATTTTTGGTCTGAGAAATTATAGGGTTTAGAACTCCTATGATTTTATCTGGAGGATTTTAGCTGTTTCTTAGAGACAGTCTCACAAGACCTCAGCTTTCATTAAAAGAAAAAGGCACCAACCTTAAACACAGCCTTGAGTAAATCTTATGATGTTTATGAACCTGTATTTCTAACTTTCCTGCCTGAACAGAAGAGCTATACGTTATGACTAAAGAGAGGCCCTATAGTTTCAGAAACTATAAAACAAATAACCTTCATTTTTTGAAAATAACCCATATTGATAAACCAATCCCAGGGGTTCTCGTCATGTTTTCTTGGACACTTGGAGTCAGTAGTCCTGCACTCAGCACCTAATCTGCCTCCTGTGTAAGCAAACAAGCATTCTGTTAGGTGTTTTCAGTCAGTGTTTATAATTTCTGACCACAAGTTGTTAAGAACTGTTGATTCATAAACCACTTTTGAAAAGGATTATCTTCTAGGCAGACCAAATTGCAAATTTGCATTATGTTTGCAAACTCATTGAAGAACATGGTCAGCTATCAATTTCACTTGACATGAGGAGGCAGGAATCAAACATGCTGAATTGCACTGAGTATTGCTGAAGCATGTGCTTTCCTTTAGTATGTGCTTTGCTTTAAAGCTGACTGCCAAATTGAACCACAATCTTGGTGCAAGCCCTTCAGGAGTGAGCTGAGGAGCCAAATTGGCCTGGGAAAAGGGCTTCTACTCTCTCCTGCTGTGCTCTCTCTGTGGCCACATCTTTCCCATAGAGGGGGGACTGGACGGTGGCAATGGCTATGGGCAACTCATACAGGACCAGGACCACCACATGCAAGTGTCACCTTGTCTCTTGCTCAGGGCTGCTGCATGAGGTGGCCTGAGGTGAGCCTTGTCTCATACACAATGGTCCCAGTAAGCCATCAGCCCATCAGGAAAAGACCTGGACTTTCCCTAGTGTCCATAATGACTGATCCACCCCTGAAACACTTGTTCATACAGGAATATGACAGTCATTAGTGGTGAAGTGATTTAACCAATGGTGCATTAATCAGGACTATTTCCATATGGGGGTGAATGACGGCACTTCCCCACTATGAAACAGCAACAAGTAGAGTAAATGGAGGGGATGGTGTCTGCATACCCTACCCTGTCCTGCTGGGCATTGATGCCACCTCTCTCTCCCCCTTCTCTCTGTCAACTCAGTGCAGACGTAATGATGTGATTACAATGACACAGCTGCCCCCCCCCATCCCCAGCATTCTCCCTTTCTCCTTCCCAACTGCACTGTGGCTCAGCTGTGAAATGGGGAAAAAATGCCATTACATAAATCTTTGTTATTTGCATACAGCTCCTGCCTCAGTGATCTCTGTCTTCTTGCTCATCACCAAACTTACCTCAGGGCAGCAAACCTGGAGCCTTCACACTTGATACCTTAATAACACCATGTAACTGAGAGGAAGGTTTACAATTCTAAACAAACCTGGTTCCCCAGAATCATAAGAGGCTCTGTGGGTCCCCTCAGTTCCAAGAAAGGGCCTGTCTCTAGTGAGAGCTCAATGGTGGGGAAGAAGGGTGCATTTTGCCCCTTTTTTCTCCACCAGTTTCCCACCTTGAGTGTCCATGGCAACAAGAAGATTGGCTCAGTAGTTTAGGCTGCGAATCCATACTGAGCTATGGCCATGGCTGAGCACATGCTTTACATACAGAAGATCCTCAGTTCAACCCCTGACAATGCCATTTTGTGTGTGCGCATGCTCCAGATTGTTTCAAACTTTTCTGCATAGGTACTGGAGAATACAACTGTTGCTTTAAAAATTAATTAAATTGTTTCCTTAAATGTCAAGAGTAGATTTTCCTCCTTTAAACGGACCAAAATGCAGAAACAGAAAGACAAGGAATAAGGGAAATTTTCTATCAGGCTACTCTTTCATTCTGATGATTGTCTACAGTTAATGCAATGGCATTTGGGGAGAAGAAATACTTGGATTTAATACCTAGTTCACTGACTGCTAATTGATCATATGGATCCATTTAACTTATAGTTACTTGGCTTGCTGAAGTGATCCACTTGTACATTGCTGGAACAACTTTCCTCCTTTTCCAAATGTGTGGTTGAAAAGCCTCTTCAGGGAGTGAATGTGGTCTCTTCTTTACTCACAGTGCATGATCAAGTGAATGCCCCTTTCGGAGTCACATTTATCCAGCTTTGTTACTGATCTGATGGACATTAACATTTATGAATCAGGGGAAATGTATGCTTGTTGTTGCATCATCTTCTGCTAATAGGTTTTCCAGTCCAAGCCTGCATGGAAAGGCCCAGATGAAAGACATTTGCAAGTTGTTAATGGGAAATGAATTGTACTTTGCCCTGAGGGCTTTGTGGTATGAGGAAGACAACACAAGATCTGAGAGTGACCTCACGCCATCTCTTTTGGACTGCTTTACCAAATGAAGATAGGAGACCACATTGCTACAATCCAATATGTGTATTTATTTCTGTGTAAACACTTTATAGTTACAGAAACCTCTTAAAAACAGAACAAGGAAGCAGCCGCTTTGATCTGTGATGTGGTGCCTGTTTATCTAAGTGTGGATGTGATTTTTTTTTCTTTTACTTTGCCTGCTGGAGAGTTTGTCTTTAGTTTTTGACTACAGAATGGACTCAAATAACCATATTAACATGGATAATAGTTTATTATACTTTCATAGTTAGTTTTTTAAAGAGGAATTTCTACATTGCAAATAGTGTGTTGGACTGGGATCTGGGAAACCCGGGCTCAACCCCACTCAACCAGGAAGTTCATTTGGTGGCCTTGAGACTGCCACACTTTCACAGGCAGCCTAACCTACCTCACAAGGTTGTTGTGAGAATAAAATGTAGAAGGAAGAACCATGTGTGCTCCTCTGTGCTTCTTGGAAGAAGGCAAGGTAAAACATGTAGCTGATGTATAGATGAATTTGTCCTTTTTCCCTGGGGACCCTAGCCACTGTAGTTCTGTGACTGCGAAAACTGGGACCCCTAAGTGAGATCCTCAGTACTTGCCAAACTATTAATTTTATTTTTAGGGGTGGTATGAGGAAGACAACACATGATCTGAGAATGACCTCCCGCCATCTCTTTTGGGTTGCTTTACCAAATGAAGATAGGATTCCACATTGCTGCAATCCAATATGTGTATTTATTACTGTGTAAGGAGCTGCGGTGGCTCAAGTGGTTAAGACGCTGAACTGCAGGCTGTGGAAGGTCAGTAGTTCAGCAGTTCAAGACCCGGGTGCCGCATGATGAGTGAGCTCCCATCTCTAGTTCCAGCTCCTGCCAACCTAGCAGTTCGAAAGCAAGAAATTGCAAGTAGATAAATAGGTACCACTTCGGTGGGAAGGTAACAGCGTTCCGTGCGCCTTGGCGTTTAGTCATGCCGGCCACATGACCACGGAAATGTCTTCGGACAGCGCTGGCTCTTCGGCTTTGAAACGGAGATGAGCACAGCAACCCTAGAGTCGGATTGGACTGGCTACCTTTACCTTTAAATACTACATAGGGGCAAGATTTCCCTTATTTGACAGAGATTTTTTTATCTGAATGCCCCAAAGAGATAAAGGTGGGGACAACTGTGCAGTGTGGGATCTTCTCTTGGCATTGAAAATACTTTGGATTTGCATAGCTGTAGTACAGGGATGAAGTCTGCTGGTAAAGACAGTCATATCAATTTTTATTTCCCCAGATCCTTCAGTTTTTCTGTGGTGCCTTGCACCCAGAACCTAAGAACTATACTGAAAACTTCAGTGGCTCTTGTTACTAAGAAATTGTACTCAGGACTGTAGGACGAGTGTCTCTGTTTCTTCATCCAGATGTAAAGTGGAGAAAACTGTTCCTTCTTAATTGTATTCTTTGACATGCAGAATATTCACTGTAATAACTGCCTCTGATAGCTAATTCCCAGAACCAAGCGAAAGGCCAACCATATCACTGCCAACCTGCTTCAAGAAGCTTTGTGTACTAAAGAGAGTTTCAGTTAAGATCTGGAAACACCATGGCAGGGTCCCATCATCAATGAGGTCCAGTTTTTGAGCTTCTTTTTATGGAGTCCCCTAAGACACCAAGAAAACTATATGTTGCAGACTTCAAAAGGTGGGAATAGCAGTGCTATCTGAAGCAGAGATACAGTTCTTTGACTTCAGTGAACATAGAAGGGTATAATTTTGCTTAGGATGGCACTGTGCTTCATTTACATTCCTAGTGTGTACATATACAATTTGAACATGTGGTAGAGACAAATACATATTATTACAAATATGCAGTGCTCTCTTTGTAGAAAAAGCCCAGCAGGAACTCATTAGCATAATAGGCCACACCCAACAGCAAAACCCATTAGCATATTAGGCCACACCCCTGACAGCACCGCTCATTAGCACATTAGGCCACACCCCCATGTTGCCAGAAGTGTGGTTATCCAGCCACACCCACCTTTTGCTTGTTATTCTGTTTACCTTGTTTGTTGTCAAAACCCAGGGCCTTTTTTGTAGCAGGAACTCCTTTGCATGTTAGGCCACACACCCCTAATGTAGCCAATCCTAATGAGTTTCTGCTGTTGGGTGTGGCCTATTATTCTAATGAGTTCCTGCTGGGCGTGGCCAACTCAGGAGCCAGCCGGAACTCCGTTCCTGTGCGTTCCTGCCCAAAAATAGCCCTGCAAATATGTATACCTGCTTAAAAAACAGAACAGGCCTGCCATTTATTGAGAATCCTTGATAATAATTTCTGATATGATTCTGGGACCCCATCCTGGACTTTTGCCCAGAAACCCAGAATCACTAAAACCACCCCTGCTTGAGATCAGAATTGCCACTGAAAACTATTTACATTAATCCATCTATGTGGTAGGATTAGGTTCTTTCTAGGATGTACTTTTTAAAGGCAGAGGAACCAGTCTCCTAAAAGGCAACCTTTACCTTTCAACTGGAGGTGTTGGAGACTGAACCTGGAATCTTCTGCTGGCAAAATAGATGCTCCTTGACTAAGCATTCACAATGGACACCAAAACCTTTCTCCTGAGTAGTTCAAGTTGCACAGGAACATGAAACTCGTCTGCACTACTGCTTCCTCTGAGAAATTTCCCCAAAAGACAAAAAACCAGGCTCAGTTGTTGGTGTAATTCAGCAAAGTTCTGTTTCTTTCAGTGTACATTAAATGCAATTAACTTGCGGATGAGCTCAGAATGTTCACCCTATTTATAATTTCTATTTATAATCATATGGATTTTGCCATGGGGTGGTAGCTGTCTCCAAAGCAATTGATTCTGAATTCGAACAGGGAATGGCATTGCTAATACCGTGTCTTCCTATTCAGCGTTATATATGTAGCTGTTTAGTGTTTTGGCATTCACTTGCATGTAATACTGTGGATATAAGACTGGTTTATGAGTGTTTACACTAGTGTGTAAATGTGTAATTTATAACTTCAGCATATAAATCAACATAGTTAAAGGTCTTGTCCCTTGTGCCTTGAAGTCTGTTTCCAGATTTAGAAGAAACTTTAAAAAAATACTGTTTAGTTTTCCTCTAGTTTCAGTGCATGGAGGGAGCCATATATTGCTCTGAGCAACAGCAGCAGCAACCGACCAATGTCAGTAACAGTGAGGTTATGTTCATGTGAAAGAAGAATGAGTATTTTGATCCAAATGTAGTGGGGCAACAGCTTGTCAGAAAATGTTATATTTACACAATGAATGGCTTCCTATCTGGATCGTTGAGTGGGGTTGTCATGGCCCCAGGGGCTGGAACTAACATGAGTTTCTCATGACTCAGCTGTGGGGCAGCATTTAACATCTGAGGAGGAAAGCCACTCATCCAAGTCTAGAATAGCTTTGTCGTTCGGAAAAGTCTCAAAATTTAATATTTATACGTCTCCATCTGCCATGAAAGCTCCTTTACAGTCAATCCGTAGTGTGCAAATCACTTATACATAGAATGGTTTCATGTATGTACAGGGCTGCTCATTCTGGGTTTTGGGGAGCTCCAGACAAAGTGGGTCCAGGGGCCCCTACTCCATGTGCCACACCACTACCTCCCCTGATCCTGTCTCCCTTCCCGCCCACCTACATGCCCCCACCTGCATGTGCCTGCTCACAGTCACCCACACGGCCTGTATGCCTTTTTCCTGATGGTGCTGGGTAGCGTGTGTTGCAGGGAGTGCCACCACTGTGACCACTCACATGCCCTTCCCTGATTATGCTGGGCAGGCCATGAAGCTGGGAGCACAAGTGGCAAAACACTTGCAAGCAGATGGATGGGGGGAAAGGGTGTACAGGCAGGTGGGTAGGGAGTTGGTGGCAGTGGGCCCAGCCACAATCCTTGGGCCCCAGCTGCTCCCACTTCATGTAAGTATTGGAACCATGTAGGTGGGGTAAACAGAGCTACCTCATCATAGTGAAGTACACTCTAGGAAAGAGCAAGCCAACCGCAGGTGATGGAACATATGAGTCTTAAGAGTTCTCGACTTCACATTGGAGGAAAGGCCATTTCAGAGGACACCACAAATAGATGTCTGAATATGGGACAGGATATGCCAAAGACAAAGCAGAAGGATGTGGGAAACTCCTATCTGATGTCGACAATCATTATATTGGGGAAGGAGGATTTCTAGTGGCAAACAAGGAGATAGGTATTCTGACCATAATAGTAAGAAAGCAAATGCTTTTAGCTAAAGGTTTGACTTAGGGACATATAAACAATTCCTTATCAGGATACTTATTTACCAAAAAGTATACAGAAACAATGTTTGCCTTGTGACAGAAATGAAATCATGCAGCACACAAAAAACTGAAAGCATAAGCAGGCCTTTCATTTTAAAAATGACTGCACTTTTGTCAAGAGGACTGCCACAATTAATAGAACGGCTTATATCTGTGTTGTAAATAAAATGTTGCAGAAATTCAGTAATTTCCATGTGAGATTCTGAACCATTTTGAAAGCAGGGTGTATGAGCATAAGTGCCCTGCTGGATCAGACCAATGGTTCAGCACCCTGTTTCCAAGAGGAGACAGCAAGATTCCTCCAGAAAGCCCACAGTCAGAATGTGAAAGCAACCATTGTCTGTTATGGCTAAAAGTAATTACTATTACTTGTCTTCTAAGAATTTATGTAATCACCTTTAGTGGGGCTGCCCCTGGTCACCAGCAGGGGATTAGAGGGGAAGGTTGACAGTTCCAGGTTAGGAAATTCCTGGAGATTTGGGGGTGGAGCCCGGGGAGGATGGGGACCTCAGTGCCATAGAGTCCATCCTCCAAATCATCCATTTTCTCCAGGGGAAAGGGTCTCTGTAGTCTGGATGGGCTGTAATTCTGGGGGGTCCCCAAGTCCCACCTGGAAGCTGGCATCCCTACTTTAAAGCAACCTAAGCCATTTTGTGGCAGCGAATAGGGCTGCCAGCTGCAGATGGAGCCTAGAGATCTCCCAGAATTACAGGTGCTCTCCAGACTACAGAGATCAGTTCCTCCAGATACAATGGCTGCTTTGGAGGATGGACTTTATATTATATCCCACTGGGTGCGGTCAGACTGCGTTCTGAGAGCAGGTTAAACTGCTCCGGTTCTAACCGGATTATATTTGATCTGGATAATCACGATCACACTTACCTCCCTTATGCTGCCTCACCGCGCAGTCACGTTGCTCCTCGGCGTCTACACTACTGACGTGCAAGAGCGTGTGTCGGTGGGTTTTAAAAAAAATTTCCTCAGTTTGCACATGCGCATAGGCGCCCCTCCGTACAAGGGGGGAAACTATCATGGTGCATGCGCAGAACCACCAGGGCAAATCAATCCAACCCCTCCAACAAAAGACTTCCCTTTAAACGTTTGACCCGAAAATGGCCTCCGTGAGATCCCAAACTCATCTAAACACTAAAACAAGTGACCGTTTAAATGTCCGTTTTCTAAACGCGGTGGCGGAGCGCCACCTATATGCACACCGCCAACGCATAAAAAAATTGGCGGGTGAAAAGCGGAAGCCTCAGGCAGATTTCAAGCGGGGAGGGGGTGTAAACCGGGACTGGCTCGACACCACAGGAGCGATCAGACGTCAGAAAAGTGCTGCTAGAACTGGAAAATCAGGATAACACCACTTGGGGACCTGGTAACAAAATACTCCGTTTTAAAGGGGGGTTGAGCTGGAAAGCGACAGCTGGGGACGGTGTGCAGATGTTGGGTGTGTGAACATGGATATAAAATCCGTTACTGAAGCGTGCCGAAAGCAGACTAAACGGCCTGTCTGAACGCACCCACTGAGGACCTTCTCCTCCTCCAACCATGCTCTTGCCAGTCTCCAGCTTAGAGCTGTCAGCCCTAACAGTGAACTCCACAAGTGAAAAATCCCTGTATGAAAAACTACTTTCTTTTTAGAGTATTTGTGACCCAGCTTCCAGACCAATGCTCTTCAGGTAGGTTCCACCCAAAATTAAAAGTGTTAAGTAAAAGCAAAATAAAAGATCCATATTAAAACTAACCAGCCCAGCCAATTAAAAATATTATTACAAGCCATTATTTTAAACCCCTTCAAGGACCAATAAGGAAATAATAAAACCCAACATTAAAAACTTATGAAATATAAAGAACACAGGACTAACAAAGTTCAGAACAGAAAAAAACAGAAACCACACAAGCCAATACAAAACTAAATGTCTGGGAAAACAGAAATATTTCTACCTGGTGCTAAAACAAAAAGAGGCTTGGCACCAGGTGAACCAATAGGAGAAGAACTTCCATAACTGAAGCACCACAACAGAGCCCATTCCTGGGGCCCACCAGTCTTCCTCCAGAAGGTAGTGGCACACGCAACAGGGTATCAGCACAGCAGCAGAAGTTAATGGACAGTTAATGGTTATGTGAAAGTTCATATCCCACAGAATTTTATACTTGACCTTTCACTAATTTGCGATTTCTGTCTAATGGAAAACAAGAGTTTTTAAATATTACTGGGGAAATTATGTAGTACATTGTTAATCCCCTCTTGCTTCAAGATGCCCAGAGTAGTATACACAGTCCTCTCCTATTTTATCCTCATAACCACCCTGTGAGGTAAATTAGCCTGGTAGAGTATGACTGGCCCAACAAGCTTTATGGAAGTTTTGGGATTTTAATCTCCCAGATGATAGCCTAAACTCTAACCAGTACACTATACCAATTCCACAACTTCCTGTGCTTCTGACACTTTTAAATTTTGTATGCACTTCTTATTCTGCATTCATCACAAATAAAAGCTAACATTTAATTTAGCCAGAATAACATTTGCCAGGCTGGAGTTTGAAATCTATCCTTTTCTTTCATTCTGGTCAGATATGGAACTTGATATCTTTTGGCAACAAGATGCTAATTTACAGACCAGTTATGAATGGAAAAAAAATCCCTTTATCACCCTTAGGATGTTTGCATGTGCTTCCATCAGCAACCCTAATTTCAAAAACTTTTTTTGCCTGATCATACAGTGAGATCATGTCTGCCAGTAGCCACAGATAGTAGAGAGAGCACAAGGTACCGAACAATGGGTCAGAGTCAGGAAGTACAGTCATTAGCCTTTCTATGCATGTATCTAAAGATTCTCAGCTAGTCCACTTTTTGTGCATTTTATTTTTTCCAGCGCACAAAGCACAATATTGGTGGGGAAATGCAGTTCCCCAACATCACCACATAATTAAAGTGCTGTATGGAATGTGGCTGCATACCATGGCTTCAATTGGATAGGCCTGTGAAGCAAATGGTGCAACTGCCCCTTCCATACCTGCATAGTTTTGCTACCAAGGCAACCCCACCTCTCAGCTATCCCTTAGAGTTTTCCCTCGGATGGTTGTGGCCCCGCCCCCAGCGTGCCTGGCGTCGTCACGTCACTTCCTGGTGACGTGCACGTGGGGGGGGGGTTCCCCCCCAGGGCCCGATCCGCCGGCGGCGGGGAACGGGCCTCTGGGGCGGGGGTTTCCCCTCCCCCCGGGGGGACTTGGCAAGCCTAAATCTCAGATACAAAGAAAATAACGGCAGGCAGCATTTGCTTAGATTAGGGGTGTCAAACATACAGCCCAGGGGCTTGAACCAGCCCATTCAGGGCTCTTAGCCAGCCTGTGAGCAACTGGTGTTAGGGAAAGGGGGGGGCAAGCGGGCATGCACAGTGAAGTATGTGTGGTTGAAGCTGTCAAGAAATAGAAAGGAAATTGCTAGGGGGCAGGACTATAAGGCTGAATTGAAATCGTGGGGGGGGGGAATGGCAGTGAAGAAGGAGAAAGAGACAATGGGATGGGGCCGGCAGGGGAGAGAGGAGGATGAGGGCCAGCAACTGGGCTGTCTTGTACATGTCGCTCTGAGGGGAATGATATCCTGGCCTTGGAAGTGAGTGGAGGAGTGTCACCACCACACGATATAAACAGCAACAGAGCTGGGAAGCAGAGTGAGTGTCAGGAACTGTGGGGAACGGTGACCTACCTTCTCCCACACACCTGTTCTCAGCTTATGAAGGAAAAGGAGTCACACGAGGACAGAAAGCACCCCTTGAAGGTTTTGGAAACAGCTTCTATGTCAGGTCTTTCCCTCAGCCTCGCTGCTTCTGTGGGAAATCCAGGAGGGGATCAGGGAGAGGGAAGTTCAGACCCCACCCCCTCCTGAACCAGGACACTACTGCCTGGGTCACCCAGGGCTGGTCACTCAGCCTGGACCACCTCACAGCGTTGTTGTTGGTGGTGGGGATGGGGTGATGAAGGGGGAAGTCTGGTGTGTCTCCTAGGGATCCTCAGAGTAGGACGGAGGAAGAGAGAAAACAAAGAGCAACAGACGGATCGAAACTGCTTGGCTGCTGAGCCTGGGCATACGTGGGGTGCTGGAAAACTACTTTATTTACTTGCAAGGAACATGACTTGTCTCCTCAAAGTGCCAGATATACTGATATACCACCCAAAGAGCCTTACACTCAAGAGACAATAACTTTCTGGATCTGCCAATAACTTTCAAGATCTGGCAGTCCAGGTGCTAACATTGAACTATATAAGATATAATGTGTTCACCTCAAAGAATTCAAGCTCTACTATTCCATAGAATGTAATATAACTTACAGAGAATGGAAGAAATATTTAATTGAGAAAATAACAGAACTAATGGCATGGGGTGTAACTATGTTGCATGTGGTAAAGAAAAACAGGGAAGGAGAACCAAAGTCTTTTGATAAGGCAGTGGTTATTATCCTGCACAAGAGGATTTTCTGCAGGTGCAGTTGTGTCCTCTAAATTGGACTCATCTATTGAAGTCTGACAGACCCCTCTTCAGAAGGTTACTGTTTGAGATCACAAGCAGCCCAAAGATCTTCAAAGGAAAATAATAGAGCTATTATGGTCGAATCTGCAGTTGTCCTTCCCACCAGTGTCCCAGCCTTTGAAGACTCCGTCTTCAAAAAAGCTGTCTACATTTGGTTTCGTTTTCACACCTCAACAATGCTAGCATACTTTTGCATGTCCACATATGTTTATCACCTTCTCGTGGCGGCTCCACTGTCATTGTGCCTCCCCACTGCTTTAAAAGAATCTTCTCCAAACAACGTTCAAACAAGCATAGAGAAAGATGGCATCACAGCAGCACGAAACTGATTTAAAAATGCAAATGCAGATTCGATCATATGTCTCAGCTGGAAGCCCACAGACTAATATCAGAAAACATGGTTGCACTTACCTGTAACTGTTGTTCATTGAGTGGTGTTCTGCGCAGGCACATATGGGACTACACATGCTCAGACCAGCCATGGAAAAAAGCTAAAGTGTTCTAGCACTTTCCAGGCTCCAGAGCTCTACCCCTCCCTTTGGATGTGAGCTGGAGTTTTCCTGCCCAAACCAGCATGTGACACAGGCAGGCAGTGCACACCTTCCCTCAGTCCTCCATTTGCCACCGTGGAGAAGGAAACCAAAGCAGAGGATCCCACAGTGGAAAAAGGAGGGAGGGATGTGTGCCTGCACAGAATACCACTCGATGAGCAACAGTTACAGCTAAGTGCAACCATGTTTTCATCTTCATGGCTTCTGTGGAGTCCTACATGGGAGAATAGCAAGCTCACTTGCCACAGGAGGAGGGTGTGGGATCCTCAGCGAAAGAATGACCATAGCACTGCTGTCCCCACAGACACATCACTTCTGGAGTCAACATCTATGCTGTAGTGCTTGACAAAAGTCAATGTAGATTACCATGTTGACACAATGCAGATATTCAGCACAGGAACCTTTCCCAAGAAGGCAGCAGAGGACACCTGAGCCCTGGTCAAGTGTGTTTTAATCAGGAGCGGACAGTCAATCTTGAACAATTAGTAAGCCAATTAAATGGCAGTAACCATCCACTGGGAAATGGTCTGAAAGTAAACAGGACATCCCTTGTGTGGTCCAGCGAAACAAACAAAGAGATTGTCAGCATAACAGAACCTCTCTCTTTTTGATCCAAATAAAATAACAGGGCCCTTCTTACATCTAGGGTGTGCACTGTGTTCCTCTGGGACAGAGGGGGGTGGAAAGAACACTGGCAGAAAAATATCCTGAGAAATATGGAAACTGGAAACTACCTTAGGAAGTAACACAACCTTTTACCCATGAAACTTGGTAAAGGGAGGGGAACAGCTGAGAGCCCTCCTCTCAGCTACCCAGCAAGCCGATGTAATGGCTAACAGGAACACCATTTTACAAGATAACAGACAGGTCACACATAGCTGTGGGTTCAAATGGTTTATACATAGAATTACAAAATCACAGAGTTGGAAGGAGCCATGCAAGCCATCTAGTCCAACCCTCTGCTCAGTGCAGGATCAGCCTAGAGCATCCCTGACAAGTGTTGTCCTGCTGCTGCTTGAACTCTGCCAGTGAGGGGGAGCTCACCACCTCCCTAGGTAGCTGATTCCACTGTTGAACAACTCTTACTGTGAAAACGTTTTTACATAAGAACATAAGAGACGCCAATGTTGGATCAGGCCAAAGGCCCATCCAGTCCAACTCTCGGTGTCTCACAGTGGCCAGAAATACCAGGTACCATCAGGAGGTCCACCAGTGGGGCCAGGACATTAGAAGCCCTCCCACTGTTGACCCCCCCAAGCACCAAGAAGACAGAGCTTCACTTGCCCCAGAGCCCCTATCTATACCTTGTGGCTAATAGCCACTGATGGACCTCTGCTCCATATGCTTATCTAATTCCCTTTTGAAGCCGTCCATTCCCACGAGTTCTTGTATTGTGAGAAAGGGAGAAAAGTACCTCTTTCTCTACCTGCTCTTTCCCATGCATGATCTTATAAACCTCGATCATGTCACTCCTCAGTCGTCGTTTCTCCAAG
>NW_015174285.1:924306-928851 GCF_001447785.1 Gekko japonicus | reverse complement strand
CTTGCTTTCTCCATAATCCAGTGAATGTTGGCAATTTGATCTCTGAAACCCAGCTTGTACTTCTGGCAGTTCTCTATCCATGTACTGCTGAAGCCTAGCTTGTAGGCTCTTTAGCATGACCTTGCTAGCATGTGAAATGAGTGCAATTGTGCGATAATTTGAACATTCCTTGGCATTGCCCTTCTTTGGGATTGGAATGTAAACTGACCTTTTCCAATCCTGTGGCCACTGTTGTGTTTTCCAAATTTGTTGGCAAATTGAGTGCTTAAGGCCCATTTGACTTCAGATTCCAGGATGTCTGGCTCAAGGTCAGTGATTACACCATCTTGGTTGTCAAGGACATTGAGGTCCTTCTTGTACAGTTCTTCTGTGTATTCTTGCCGTCTTTTCCTAATCAGATTCTGTTAGGTCCCTACCGTTTTTGTCCTTTATCATGGCCAGCTTTGCATGGAACGACCCCTTGATTTCTCCAATTTTCTTGAAGAGATCTCTAGTTTTTCCCATTCTATTGTTTTCCTCTATTACTTTGCATTGTTCATTCAGGAAAGCCTCCTTATCTCTCCATGCTGTTCTCTGGAAATCTGCATTCAGTTGGGTAAATCTTTCCTTTTCACCTTTGCCTTTTGCTTTCCTTCTTTCCTCTGCTATTTGTAAAGCCTCATCAGACAGCCACTGTGCTTTCTTGCTTTTCTGTTGCTGTTCTCTGGAAATCTGCATTCAGTTGGGTAAATCTTTCCTTTTCACCTTTGCCTTTTGCTTTCCTTCTTTCCTCTGCTATTTGTAAAGCCTCATCAGACAGCCACTGTGCTTTCTTGCTTTTCTGTTTCTTTGGGATGGTGGTGATTGCTGCCTCCTGTACAATGTCACGAACCTCCGTCCATAGTTCTCCAGGCACTCTATCTATCAAATCTAGTCCCTTAAACCTGTTCTTCACCTCCACTGTATATTCATCAGGGATCTGATCTAGGTCAAATCTGAATGGCCTAGTGGTTTTCCCAACTTTCTTCAGTTTAAGTCTGAATTTTGCAATGAGGAGCTCATGATCTGAGCCACAGTCAGCTCCAGGTCTTGTTTTTACTGACTGGATAGAGCTTCTCCATCTTTGACTGCAAATTATATAATCAATCTGATTTCTATGCCTTGTAGCTAATAGCCAGTGATGGACCTCTGCTCCATATGTTTATCCAGTTCCCTCTTGAAACCGTCCATGCTTGTAGCCGCCACCACCTCCTGGGCCAGTGAATTCCATGTGTTAATCACTCTTTGGGTGAAGAAATACTTCCTTTTATCTGTTCTAACCTATTCAGCAATTTCATTGAATGCCCACGAGTTTTTGCATTATGAGAAAGGGAGAAAAGTACTTCTTTCTCTACCTGCTCTATCCCATGCATAATCTTTTCTACTTTGTAGCATAAGATCTATAGGTAGAGGACCTACATGCCAAGGCAAGAACCTGAGCTACCCGATCAGACCACACTACTCTCCCCATATCCACCATGATGAGAGATGAAGGGACCTCATATTGTGGTGGAGCAGAGTGCCTATATGTAACAGGTCCTTTACCGCCAGGAGGACAATGTACCTGGCCCTTGGCCATGTGCGGGAGGGATGAAAACCAGACCTTGTTGGACCAGAAGGGGGCCACCAGGATACAGCTGGAGTGATGCATTTTGGATAGCCCAGCACCAAAGTGGCTTCCACTATTAGGGTCAGTGAAGTTGTACCCCTTTACTTGTTCAAATAGGCCTTTGCCATGGTGTTGAATGTAGCAATGAGGACTCCCTTGCCTTCTAGAACAGCCATTGGACACTTACTGTGAAGGACCCTTCCCCTCTGAGGACAGGGGGACATCATGCTGGGTGCTTCCCACCATCCAATCAGGGAGGCAGGAACAATTTTCTCACTTCCAGTCTCCTGCATGGGAGTCACTCTTCTGCTCAGTTCTGGTATCTCCAAAAAGCAGTGTAATATAATTCAAATCTTGCTACAGACAAACTACTAGAACAGGAACAAGAAAGTGGAAACAATAAACAGGTAAATACTGGAAAAAATGATGACAGGAAGTGACATCAGAAAAAATTGTTAATCAGATGGATGATGACCCAGGGCGGGCCCAAGATGTTCTCGTTTCCTCAGAGGAGAAGGCTCCTTCGTGGTAAGTGTCCAATGGTCATTCTCCCTCTGAGGGGGAGAACATCTTGCTGGGACTTACCAGAGCAGTATCCCTAAGATTTGGGTGGGAGTTCATCATCCACATCGAGAATGTGTTGAAGTACCCTTCTGCCAAAGGATGCTTCAGCAGAGCTGTAAATGTTTAACTTATAATGCTGAATAAACGTAGAGATGGAGGACCAAGTGGCAGCCCTGCAAACCTCCTCAACGGAGGCATTGTTGGCAAATGCTGCATTAGCTGCAGTGCTCCTGAGTAAGCCATAATCCCAGCAGGGATAGATATCTTGCTTACGATGCATGCCTTAATGACCCTACTTATGGCTGATTTTGACATCTTTCCCCTGACATTGAGTGGGGAAATATTAATGAACAAGGAGTCTGTCTTTCTTATGGCTTCAGTTCTCAGTGTGTAAGTTATGAGGGTGCTCTAGATGTCCAGCATGTGTCAGACTTTTTCTTTTGGATGGACAGGGTTGGGACAAAATGATGGAAGGTTGAGTTCTTGGGACCTATGGAACACGGAAGATACCTTTGCTTGAAATGTAGGATCGATTCTTAAAACTACTCTATCCTCGTGGAATGTACATAGTCCTGGTATGATTGACAGTGCCCCCAATTCTGACACCCTCCTAGCTGATGTGATAGCTGTAAAGAACAGGGCTTTCATCCTCAATCACTTCAGGGGAATATCTCTGAGTCGCTCGAATGGTTGCTTGGTGAGGGTGGCTAAGACAGTGTTAAGCTTCCATGAGGGAAACCTATGAATGGGTGGAGGGTCTTTTGAGGTCACACCTTTGAGAAAGAGTTTGATGTGTGGGTGTTTGGAAAGGTCCATCCCTTGAAATTTGGGTAAGACTGTGGACAAGGCTGTGTCTCAACATCTGAGTGTGTGTACTTTTAGGCCACTGGAAGAACCATCTTGCAAGAATGCCAGCACAGATCTTATAGGGGCTCTCAGTAGGTCAAGTCCTTTCCTCCCAACCATCTGAAAAGGCTTTCCAAGTGGTATTTTAAATCCAGACCATTGACTGTCTTCTGGAGGCTAACAAGGCATTGATGATATCCATATCCTAGTCACAGAAATTTTTGCCTTTCAGTCTCCAGGTCAGATGTAGGCATTTTAGATGGGGACACCATATCAGACTTTGTTGTTATCAGAACATTAAAAAATGAACATGGAGAAGAAAAAAACAGTTTAGAAGAGCTAAAAGAAATTGCAGAAAGGTTTTATACCAATTTATATAGCAGACAAAATATTGAGTTGAATACAATCCAGAATTACTTAAATAATAATCCGAACATCAAGAAACTGAATGATAACAAAAAAAGTGTTAAATCAGCCCGTTTCTATGGTGGAAATTTCTCAAGCTATCAAAAAACAAAAGAAAAACAAACCCCCGGGACCAGATGGTCTTCCATCAGAATTTTATATAACATTTGAAGAGGAAATCAGCTTAATATACAAAAAGATAGTATCGGATATACCTAAAACAAAAACAATACCAGACTCCTGGAACTCGGCGCTGATTTCGTTGATTCCCAAAAAGGATGGTGAGGAAAATGAGATTCGGAATTATCGACCAATCTCACTTCTCAATGTTGATTATAAAATGTATGCTGCTGAAAGCATTGCGGGAAGCCACAGGAGGGGGGAAGGAGTAATGAACATAGGGTAAGCAAAGGTATTCTTTTAAAAGTTTAGTGTTTAAATGTTGGATTCCTATGAATGAAAAATAATAATAAAAATTTTGTTTACCAAAAAAAAAATTTATGCTGCTATTATTTCGCAATGTGTGAGGCAGGTCCTGACTCAATTGATACACCGAGATCAGTCAGGTTTTTTACCTAGCCGACAAATGAAGCAAAATGTAAGAATCATTCTGAATATCTTAGAGTATGGCGAGGCAAATGCAGACAAGCAGCTAGCCATAATTTTTTTAGACGCCGAAAAGGCGTTCGATAACATAAATTGGGATTTTATGATCCAAAATATAAAGGCAAGGGATTGTGGAGAAGACTTCACGAACATAATAGAAGCAATTTACAAAAAACAAGAGGCTAGAATTGTGATAAACACAGATATAACTGATAAAATAGAAATATGTAAGGGTACCCGTCAAGGCTGTCCTCTCTCGCCCCTTTTATTTATTCTTACCATTGAAGGACTATGTGAAGCCATAAGAAGTGACAGCAACATTCAAGGTGTTAAAATAAAAGGACAGGAATATAAAATTCAGTCCTATGCCGATGACATAGCAATTATATTATCAAACCCATTAGAATCTGTTTTTCCTTTATTAGGGGTTTTACATGAATTTGGAAAATTGGCGGGCTTTAGAGTAAACACAACAAAGACAAAGATGTTGATTAAAA
>NW_015174285.1:915678-923900 GCF_001447785.1 Gekko japonicus | reverse complement strand
TTAATAAAAGTCAGATATGAGATTAAAATTTTATTTTATAATAAAATACAAAGGTGGACAGCTCCACTTGAAGCCATTACTCTGTCTAATCTGATGTCCGATACCCGTGGTCTGAGCTATGACGTCTTGCTTAATAAAAACAATGAGCTTAAATCGTATGAGACTTTACAAGCTCAACAAATCCAGCTATCGTGGTGGGAAAGGAATCAACTAAGCTCTAGGTATATAAAAGATAAACAATTGGGTCTTTATTCAGAAATGTCAGAGCTCGATAAAATACTGCTGGGTCAAGATGTTAAATTGCTACGTAAACTATACTCCTTTTTGTTAGATCATAAGATGCAGGATGAGGTTATGAGAGTATCAATGATGGCCTGGGCCAAAAATATCAGGCATGATATTGAAGTGAATAAATGGGAGAGGATATGGCAGAATGTAAGATGGCTGAAAGCCGTGCCACTAAAGGAGAATGTTTTTAAGATGGTTCACCGCTGGCATTTGGCTCCAGAGAGATTGGCATGTTTTTATCCTGGGATTAATAATAAATGTTGGAAATGCAAGTTGCAGGTGGGCACATTTTATCATGCCTGGTGGACTTGTAATGAAGTAAAACAATACTGGAAAGAGGTTCAGCTGATATTGGCACAAATGACAGATTTGCATATTCCATTAGATCCAGAGGTATTTTTGATAAATATACTTCCTGAAAACTGGAAAAAGGATGAAAGATATATAGTGTCACACTTGCTAACGTCAGCAAGGTTAGTAGTGGCAAAATTCTGGAAGAACGAAAGGGCACCTCAAAAATTGGGACTTTATTAATAAAGTAATAGAGGTGGCCGAAATGGACAACTTAACTCAAAAGCTTCATGGAAATATGAATTCAGTGTTTCAAAAAGTTTGGCCAAATGTATACAAGTGGTTGGAAGCAAATGTAAATCTATAAAATAAATGTAATAAGAAATCATGGAAATATAAGTTTAAAGAAACTAGATATAGAATGAGAAGGATCTGTTATTTGTTAGGTAATATGTTTATGTTTTGTTAGGGTTTGTTTGTTTTGTTGGGTGTCTGTATCTGAAAAATAAAAAATCATTAAAAAAAAGACTTTGTTGCAGCATGTCCAGAGAGAAGGGCAGAGTCAGATGTGTGGCAACAGACATTTCCCACAGGTGTGAAAACCATGGTCAATGGGGCCAATACGGGGCTACCAGAATGATGTCCATCTGATGACTCATGATTTTCCATATAAATTTGGGAATTATGGGAAATGGCGGAAATGCGTACATCAGATCTTGGGGCCATGGGGATGTCAGAGCGTCTGTGGCTTCTGCCTCACGGTGGAAACACCTGGTGAAAACCTTCTCTAATGGTTGGTTGAAGAGGCAAACAGATCCACCAGTGGCATGCTGAAATGAGACACGATCAACTTAAAAAGTTCCTTTTTGAAGGACCATTCCCCCTCCTGAATAAGCCATCTTAACCAGTCCACCAGGATGTTTTCTGACTCTCTTATGTGTTCTGCTTTCACAGTGACTGCATTTCTTTCTGCTCAATGCAGAACCCAGGAGGCCTCCTTGCGTAGAACCAATGACCTGGATTCCTCCTGCTTGTTCAGGTATGACTTTGCTGTCATGTTGTCTGTCTGAACAAGGACATGACGTCCGGTTATCTGAGATTTGAAATGCAGGAGGGCTAGACAGATCCTGTAATGAAACTGCTACCTACTTTCATTGTTGGTGGATCTGCAAAAAAATCAGTACCTTCTGGTCTTTAATTCTACGGACCATCAAAACAATAACTAACATAGACCTACCTCTTTCACCTACTCTTATACTACTTGATCTATGGGATGACATAGAAATTCCAAAAATACGTAAAGACCTGATTTCCATGCTATTAATGGCTGCCAAATCTGTTATCACTAGAAATTGGAAGAGCGCTAATTCACTTACATCAATGGTACATGAAAATATGGGACTACTATACAATCGAGAAAATAGCAATTTCCTTACCCTCATGCAGCACTTACAAAGCTCAATCTCTCTTTCACTCTAAATGGCTACCATTTTTAGAAGCGGCTTTTACTAATACTATTATACCGGCAGAAACTATTCCTAAAAGGTATTTGGAAATCATTTCAACACTGTGATGAATCTTAACCGAATATATGAGAGGTTCTTTTTTCTTCTGTAACTGTATTACTGCTTTGGAGTACTTGATGTACATATATTTCCCTTTTATCATCAAACACTTATGTATCTGCTTTTGTATTTTGTTTGAATCTTACGAGTACCTTCTTTGTTATCTGTTAAACTTGGTGTTCTTGTTATGTTAAAGTTTAAAAAGTTATAAATAAAGTGTTGGTTTTTTTTTAAAAAATGGTGGTCAGTAGGTCCTGGTGGAGCAACAAGAATTGTTTGCAAAACGGCTCGCAATGCTTCACAGTCAATAGCCAATTCCTTATCATTTTGTTTGCCTTGTGGTAATAAAGTTAATGACCAAATTGTCCTAAATAATTGGGCTGGGTGAGAGCTTTCAGATGCAAAAAAGATTGTGTAGATATCTTCCTTAGCAGTCTTCACTGCCATCTCATAGGCTTTCATAAAGTTATTTAAAAATGTTGTGAGGGTCAAATTCTGATTGGACCTGCAGCCCAGTGGGCTGAAGTGGTCCTCCCAATACCATTTCAAGTGACAAAGTGGCTGTGGGGTGGGGCAGGTGATTAGCCTATTGCTGCTCAGCCAAACAGAGACTGTATGATAACCCAGTGTGTTATGCTACTATGTGTTGTTGGGAAGGCATATATACCCGAGACATGTGTCAATATTAATGTAGCTCACTTTCCAGTCTGAGCCAAAGCTACTCTGAAACAGACTACACAGACAATAGTACTCCTTCCATCACCTCTCTAGGGTTGTATTCTTCGGCGCTCGGCCTTCCTTATAGTCCAACTCTCGCAGCCATACATGACTACTGGGAATACCATTGTATATATACCCGAGACATATGTCAATATTAATGTAGCTCACTTTCCAGTCTGAGCCAAAGCTACTCTGAAACAGACTACACAGACAATAGTACTCCTTCCATCACCTCTCTAGGGTTGCTAGGTCTGATTTGGGAAATTCCTGGAGATTGTGGAGATGAAGCCTGGGGAGGGTGGGGTTTGGGGAAGGAGGGACCTCAACAGGGTATAATGCCATTGAGTCCACCTTCCAAAGCAGCCATTTTCTCCAGGGGAACTGATTTACGTAGTCGAGATCAGTTGTAATTCTGGGATATCTCCAGCCACCACCTGGAGGTTGGCAACCCTACCTCAGGGTGCTATTGTCTTAAGGCAAGCTATAGTCCTGAAAATGGCTACTAAATGCCTAGTGTAACACAGAGAGGGGGGCTGGTTCTGGCCTTGAGATGGCATGGGTGTGTGTGTGAACCAAAATACAGTAATGTTGACAAGTGTTCAAGTTGTGACTTATGAGTGGATCATCAGGACACACACCCCCTTTTTTAGGACTCTCTTCAGATATATTGAATTTCTGATGCTGAATTTATACAGTAACAAGTTAGAATCAGATATATTGAATTCCTGATGCTGAATTTATACAGTAACAAGTTAGAAATAACTGAAAGGAAACGTAATAAAGAGGGGGTGAACAAACATGTGGACAAGGGGGATCCAATAGATATTGTTTACCTTGACTTCCAGTAAGCTTTTGATAAAGTTCCTCATCAAAGGCTCCTAAGTAAGCTCAAAAATCATGGGATAGAAGGACAAGTCCTTTTATGGATCAAAAACTGGCTAATTACTAGAAAACAGAGAGTGAGTATAAATGGGCAGTTCTCTCAGTGGAGGGGGGTAAGCAGTGGGGTACCGCAGGGATCAGTACTTGGTCCACTGCTTTTTAACTTGTTCATTAATGATTTGGAGTTGGGAGTAAGCAGTGAAGTGGCTAAATTTGCGGATGATACGAAGTTGTTCAGGGTGGTGAAAACCAGTGAGGATTGTGAGGCACTCCAAGGGGATCTGTCAAGGATGGGCGAGTGGGCGTCAACATGGCAAATGGGGTTCAATGTGGCCAAGTGCAAGGTGATGCACATTGGAGCAAAAAATCCTCAATATAAATACACGTTGATGGGGTTTGAACTGGCAGAGACTGATCAAGAGAGAGATCTTGGAGTTGTAGTAGATAACTCACTGAAAATGTTGAGACAGTGTGTGACTGCAATAAAGAAGGCCAATGCTATGCTGGGGATTATTAGGAAGGGTATTGAAAACAGATTTAAAACTACGATCCTAGAAGCTCAAAAAATATATATTCCGCAGGTTAGGAAAGGCACAAACAGGTATAGGAAAAAGCCTGCATGGTTAACAAACAGAGTAATGGAGGCTGTAAAAAGTAAAAAGAATTCCTTTAAGCAGTGGAAAGCTAGTCACAGTGAGGCTGATAAAACGGAACACAGGCTATGGCAAATAAAATGCAAGTCTGAGGTCAGGCAGGCAAAAAGGGAATATGAGGAGCATATAGCAAAAAACGTAAAAACCAACAATAAAACTTTCTTCAAATACATTAGAAACAGGAAACCAGCCAGGGAGGCAGTGGGGCCCTTGGACGACCAAGGGGTAAAAGGAGTATTGAAGGATGATAGGGAAATGGCTGAGAAGCTAAATGCATTTTTTGCCTCCGTCTTCACTGTGGAAGATGAGAAGTGCTTGCCCACTCCAGAACCACTGATTTCAGGAGGGGTGTTGGAAGACCTGAGTCAGATTGAGGTGATGAGAGAGGAGGTCCTAAAACTGATAGACAACTTAAAAACTGAAAAATCACCAGGCCCAGATGGCATACATCCGAGAGTTCTGAAAGAACTCAAATGTGAACTTGTAGATCTCCTGACAAAGATATGTAATCTTTCCTTAAAATCTGCCTCCATTCCTGAGGATTGGAAGGTAGCTAATGTCACTCCCATCTTTAAAAAGGGTTCCAGAGGAGATCCGGGAAATTACAGGCCAGTCAGTCTGACGTCGATACCGGGTAAATTGGTGGAAACCATTATTAAGGAAAGAATTAGTAGGCACATAGATGAACAAAACCTATTGAGGCAGACTCAGCACGGTTTCTGTAAGGGAAGATCTTGTCTCACTAACCTGTTAGTGTTCTTTGAGGGGGTGAACAAACATGTGGACAAGGGGGATCCAATAGATATTATTTACCTTGACTTCCAGAAAGCTTTTGATAAAGTTCCTCATCAAAGGCTCCTAAGTAAGCTCAAAAATCATGGGATAGAAGGACAAGTTCTTTTATGGATCAAAAACTGGCTAGTTCATAGAAAACAGAGAGTGAGTGTAGGTGGGCAATTTTCTCAGTGGAGGGTGGTAAGCAGTGGGGTACCGCAGGGATCAGTACTTGGTCCACTGCTTTTTAACTTGTTCATTAATGATTTGGAGATGGGAGTAAGCAGTGAAGTGGCTAAATTTGCGGATGATACAAAGTTGTTCGGGGTGGTGAAAACCAGTGAGGATTGTGAGGCACTCCAAGGGGATCTGTCAAGGATGGGCGAGTGGGCGTCAACATGGCAAATGGGGTTCAATGTGGCCAAGTGCAAGGTGATGCACATTGGAGCCAAAAATCCTAAATATAAATACACATTGATGGGGTCTGAACTGGCAGAGACTGATCAAGAGAGAGATCTTGGAGTTGTAGTAGATAACTCACTGAAGATGTCGAGACAGTGTGTGACTGCAATAAAGAAGGCCAATGCTATGCTGGGGATTATTAGGAAGGGTATTGTAAACAGATCAGCCAATATCATAATGCCGCTATATAAATCAATGGTGCGACCTCATTTGGAATACTGTGTGCAGTTCTGGGCACCACACCTTAAAAAGGATATTATAGCTTTGGAAAAAGTGCAGAAAAGGGCAACTCGAATGATAAAAGGGTTGGAACACTTTCCCTATGAGGAAAGGTTAAGGCACTTAGGGCTCTTTAGCTTGGAGAAACGACGACTGAGGGGTGACATGATCGAGGTTTATAAGATTATGCATGGGAAAGAGCAGGTAAAGAAAGAGGTACTTTTCTCCCTTTCTCACAATACAAGAACTCGTGGGCACTCCATGAAACTGCAGAGCGGTCGGGTTAGAACGGATAAAAGGAAGTACTTCTTCACCCAAAGAGTGATTAACACATGGAATTCACTGCCACAGGAAGTGGTGGGTGCTACAAGCATGGACGGCTTCAAAAGGGAATTAGATAAGCATATGGAGCAGAGGTCCATCAGTGGCTATTAGCCACAAGGTATAGATAGGAACTCTGGGGCAAGTGATGCTCTGTCATCTTGGTGCTTGGGGGGGTCAACAGTGAGAGGGCTTCTAATGTCCTGGCCCCACTGGTGGACCTCCTGATGGCACTGGTATTTCTGGCCACTGTGTGATACAGAGTGTTGGACTGGATGGGCCTTAGGCCTGATCCAACATTGGCATCTCTTATGTTCTTATTTAGAGGTATAACTGTTATATTATTATTGCAACTTTAGTGAGTGCTAAATCCAGAACTGAGGCAATCAGCTATGTAAGTACTGCTGTTCTAAGCTGATCTCAGCAATAAAGTTGTTAGTTTGTTTTCCATCTATTTCAGACTAGTGTCCTTTCCTTGGAATAATCTGACAATTTTATACAGACTTTGAAAGAAATTACCTTTCAACTAAAGGGTAATTTTTTCTGAATTAATTCTGAAATCACAGTATGTAATGTTGCTGCCTACATTCCCCCCCCCCCTTTCTAGTTTTCTTATTTCTACAAACATTGACAGAGGGGAGCCATAGTTAAAACCAAGACTCATTTAGCATAAATACAACAGGGGATACCTTCACTATAAATTTAATTACTGGCAATTCTGCATTTACTGGTGTTTCTTTGTTGTATCATTCCTGACAGCGCCCAGCAGCTGTTTAGAAAAATCTTATTTTTGAGCATCTAAGAATTCAGACTGTATTTAAAGCCAAAGCTGTAGTATTAACTGGAGCAGAGTCCCACTGTGTCTTGTCTTGGAATTTTAAAGTTTTCAGACCTGAGGTCTTTAGCCATTGAAACTGCACTTGAAATCCTAGGCTGCCCTTCACTTTGATTAGTCGTCACTTCACTGACCCCCAAAAGCTCTGCAAGGGCTCCTTTCACAGATAATTGCCCACATGTACGAAGGGGACATCTAATTTGATGGCCCTGAGAGCTTTTAAACCTTCTCCCCGTGGGATTTTGGAAAATATCATTGATATTGGGAAGGGAATATATTTTAGTCATTTTTCCATTATTAGGGATAGAACGGATAATGGCCCTTAGCTCTTGCAGAACTAAAAATGTGTTTCCTATTTATCAAGGAACAGCAAATGGCTATGAAAGATCATACTAATGAAACGTTCATTGCAAAATGAACACTAACACAGTTTTTCAAATTTAAATTTTGCCAATAAGAAGTGATAGCTTTAAGCATTCAAACTAGAAATATGTCACATATTTTAGAACTTTGCTCAGGATATGGGAGTTGTTTATTATATTACCCCATTTCTTCCAACAGAGAATATGATTCCTACAACCTGGGATTCCCACTATTGGTAGAGTTTAAACAGGCACAGGAACGGAGCACCAACTGTTTAAAGAAAATAACTTGGTTTATTAAAGAAGAAATAAACTCTGATAGAACAGAGGAGAGGGAGAGAGGCTTAACTAACTGACTAACTGCTGTGAGAGACAGGAATGAATTGGGAGGGGTCAGTTGGAGCAGGAAGTCTCCAAAGAGCCAATCAGGAGACAGGAAGGACATAATTTGAAATTGTGGAAAGTTCCTAATCTAGCTATGCTAACTAGCAGTCCTTCAGCTGTCCCCTATAGGCTGTTCTTCTGATCTTCTTCAGGTAGTTGCACTATAGACTTTGTACAAGTGGAGACCCACAACAAAACATTGCGTACTGAGTTCATCTTGAACTCCGTTCTCTTTCTTCCCCCCCAGGCTCTGTCTCTCCCCCCCTTCTCTCTCCCCCCCTTCTCTCTCTCCCCCCGTCTCTGTCTTTCCCCCGTTCTCTGTCTCCCTCCCCCAAGAGCAGACCCTCGGAAGCCTGAAGGGGCGGCGCGAGAACCGTTGCGCTTGGCTGCCCCTCTCCCGCTCCGTGGGACTTGCAAGGGACTCCGGGCGGGCCGGGAGGCAGGGAGGGAAGCCGCGCCGTTCTCC
>NW_015174285.1:904636-912606 GCF_001447785.1 Gekko japonicus | reverse complement strand
AGAATGACCTCTCGCATGTGATGTCACACGTGAGAGGTGGAATTTGCCATCACGCGAGAGGTGGAATTTGCCCCTATGAGTCCAAGGTCACCACCTCGGGGCTCAGGGAGGCAAGGGAACGTTTCGCCCCACCCACCCCCGTGGGCGACGCAGCGGCGGCCATAACCTTTTAAAGAGCCCCTCCTGAGAGCTGGGGGAGCCAGAATGGCCACCACCCCGGTCACCACCTCGGGGCTCAGGGAGGCAAGGGAACGTTTCGCCCCACCCACCCCCGTGGGCGACGCAGCGGCGGCCATAACCTTTTAAAGAGCCCCTCCTGAGAGCTGGGGGAGCCAGAATGGCCACCACCCCGGGGCTCAGGGAGGCAAGGGAACGTTTCACCCCGTGGCATTGCTTTACAGATGTAATTATTTACAATGTTCATTGTATAACAAACTAATTAAATGCAAGTTTTAATTTATTTGTGCTTAAACATCTAGTTGATTAATCACAACAATTAATTGGTTAACACTTCAACCCTAAAATGTACCTACTGATATTATAGCTGCATATGTTCCATCCATCCATCCATCCATCCATCCATCCATCCATCCATCCATCATCTCTTGCTATAATTTCTTTAAAATGCCTACAATAATTAAACTTAGATGTGCAGAATTTATAGCATTTTTGTGGGGGATTTTCAGTGACCAGGAAGTTTGCTGTTTTCATGGACTCAGTTTATATGTGGGCATGTAAATAGGGGCCAATTTTACAGTAATTTGCGTCTTTTAAGTGGAAATATTCACATTAGCCAGACTGTATATTTTAACAATAACAAAAATATAGATTTTTTTTCCATCAGCAGTGACCACCTCCTTATGAAGGACCTAGCAGGTCCAACCTACCTATAGACTGGTTTATGAAATCGTGATGGGTATCATGCTTCTAACTAGAGTTGCCACTCCACCTTTGGAAACTCCTGGAGTTTCAAGGGCAGAGCTGGGGAGTGTGGAGTTTGGGAGAGGAGGAAACTATCCTCTAACACTGCCATTTCTTCCAGGGAACTGATCTCTGTAGTCTGGAAATCAGTTGTAATTCTGGGAGAACTCCAGACCCCACCTGGAAGATGGCAACCCTCCTCTAACACAAATTTGCCAGACGACACTGTGAGGGTGATTGATAAGAAGGCAAAAGATATAATAGTGCTAAACTTTGTGTATTTTTTCCTTGTAGGGGAGTCATGACCTATGGTTTCACATTGAGCTATGATTTACTTAAAATGTGTGACTATCTAATTTGCTTCTCCTCAAAACTAATGATGATAATTTATCCTTTCTTAACAATGACGGCCTGCCATGAGTGTGGGGAGGGAGGGGTGGCCAGTGACACTTCCATTGCCATAGAGCACTGTTACCTACTGGACGAACGTGGTCGGATTGCAGGAAGTTGCAGGAGGCTGCCAGGTTTGGATTAGATCCCTTACTTACCCTCTTCAAGGAGACAAAGGATGATGTTAGAATAATAATAGATTCCATTACAGGTAACAGTCTTTGTATTTTGTGGTGTCCTTTTTATGACTTCCCTTACTTGCATTATATTAAATCTATTAAATTCCCTTTCTTTCCTCCTTGCTTCCTTGTGTGGTTTATCTCACTTGGCTGTGCTATGTGGTACAACTTCTCTGTATAGAGAGGGAATATGGGAAGTGGGGGTCCTTCTGGTTCAAATCACAGGAAGAGAGGAAGAAAATCCAAGCTGTCTCCTTTTCTAGGAGTAAAAAACCTTGGTGGTGACAGATAGGTTTGCCATCCAGGGAATCTGGAAAGGTGGCAAGGGGAGGTTAAAGAGTTCCAGGGTGAGGGCTCTTCCATTCACCAATGGAATGGTGAGAGGGGGTGCTGTGTGCTGGTTTACACCTTCAGAATAAAGTTGTTACACAGCCACATCATGCACATATGAGTTGCAGGTTACGGCTGTTACCTTTGAGCTCTTGTTGCATAGCAGACATAATATGAACCTTAGATCTAGGTACAAATTCTCATTAAGCCATGAAGTTTACTGAACAGCTTTGGGCAAGTCACTATCACTTAGTCTCAAGCCTTATAGGCCTTCTGTGAGGAAAAAATGGGATAACCCATGGATACTGCCCCAAATTCTTTAAGGGAAAGGCACGATACAAATGTGACCCAAATTACCTTTAGCACCTCCTGTACTTTTACAACAATTGATAATTGTGATGTAATTTTAGTGGTCTTCAGGATAACAGACCACTATAAATCAATGATCATTATTACTCCCTCACTTTTCTGTGATAATTTCACAGATACAGTTGGGACTCCTACTTTATGCAAACAAAGTATCATCAATAATTAGGCATGTTTATACTTGCAAAGAAAGCAGGCTTTTGTAAGATTTTAACACATCCAGTAATCAGCAACTACTCCAGATGCATAAATAAAGATCAATAATCCTTTCCTTATAGTCTGCAAACATGTCCAGAGAATTCTGAACAACAGAAAAATGTAATGATATTAGGACCCCTCCTGTGATGCATCCCTGAGCTAAACACCTCGAAACAATATCAACTACTCCCAAATGATAGGTAAGCTCCATTTGGACTTGGTGCAAATTATCTCCTGTTAATACTATGGATGTATAATACCTGCCCAAACAGAAGGGCAAAAGTAAAAAGCCAGGCTACAAAATAGTAAAAAGAGAAATCTAATGTAGACTATAGTCCTGTATTGGGAGCTCTATAGCACTTAAGAAATAAAGTCAATCGTGTTAACTGAATGAGGAAAAAAATAAAATTTAACTTCATCAATAACACTGACTGAATTCATTTTAAAAAGTATATAAAGTTCCAGCTCATAGCTGTATGAGGATGTCTTCCTTCACCTTGCCTTAAAGTTATTGGGGATTATGGATTTCTTTTTGAGCAACTTGCCGGAAACACATTAAAAACGGTTGCCAGTTGCAACTCCTAACATCACCAGCCACAGTGGGAGGGAATGGATGTGATACCAATACCTATACATTTATAAATGCAGTCTTGTCCTTTGGGACATGGGCCTGGAGGATTTATAGACTGAGAGGTCTGGACTCTGGAATTGAGGGAACCTTAATTCAGACATGAAACTGAAAGAAAAGCAGCCAGGGCAAGATTTATTCAAAGCTTTGATTCCAGTTTATTTTAACATTATCCTTGCCTTCCACATTCACACAGGGCTGACCAAATATCTTTAATGCCACAGATTTGAAAGTGCTCTGGAAATGAGCAGTACATGTCTGGGTTAATTCAGGTAGGCACCTGTCAAATATAATCTAGGAAGAAGTTTGTCTTGCTGAAAAGCTCATTTTAACACAAAGCACCAAACAGGCCAAACATTCAAATATGGGTACCTCAAGTACTATAGTTTGGTTTGGCTGTATCAGCACAAGTATTGGTTTGACAAAAATCCTTGTTTGGCAAAATCCAGCTATCTATAGCACACTACAGGTTTTGTGCCTAAGGACGTGCACACATGCATGCAACATACACATTTTGAAGCTACAGAAGTCTCTTTGGGTCTCTTTACATCATTTTGGTGTCAGGGTCATAGTCAAAGGTATTGGATGTTTTAATACTGGAATATTTAGCAGAATAATAATCAGATTATGTGCTGGTGCTGGAGAACTCCACCTGTGGAATGAATTCATTTTATGTCAATTCCACTGCACTTTGGAAGCTGGAATTCTACAAACCAAGCTATCTTTGAAAAAAATTAAAAAGATCATTTGCCTTTTTAAGTAAAGCCATATGTTTCCTTGAATATTAAGAACATGGAGGTAATTGTTAATGCCTACTACTAGGGTGGGCCTCTTTCAGTTTGAATGGAGATTAGTACTTTGTAAGGCTCAGATTGTAGAACAGCTCTAGGAGTTTAACTGGAAATCCAAGAAAATTACCTTTCCACAGACAACTGGTATGACCTTCCATTACAAAAAATATAAGGCACTGGATCTTTATTCATTGACTTTCCCTGGAATGGAAGGCTATACCAATGACACTGAAAGGTGAGAAAATTACTTCTCTTTCTAAAAATCATGTTGATTCTGTCTCAGTAGGGCTCGTTCCTCTATATGCTTAATAATTCTAGCTTTTATGATGGCTTCCAACAGTTTTCCTAGACCTTAAAGGTTAAAGGTAAATGTTTCCCTTGCTCGAAAGCCAGTCGAATCTGACTCTAGGGGGCAGTGCTCATCTCCGTTTCCAAGCTGAAGAGCCAGCGCTGTTTGAAGATGTTTCCGTGGTCATGTGGCTGGCATGACTAAATGCTGAGGTGCACCGAATGCCGTTACCTTCCCACTGAAGCGGTACCTATTTATCTACTTGCAATTTCTTGCTTTCAAACTGCTAGGTTGGCAGGAGCTGGGACGGAAGCTCACTCCATCACATGGCACTAGGGTCTCAAACTGCTGAACTACAGACTTTCCGGTCTGCAGCTCAGCGTCTTAAGCTCTAAGCCACCACAGCTAATTGGCCTGTAATTTCTTCTCTCTCTTTATATTCTTCTTTTAAAATCAATCTTACACTTGTTATTTTCAAATATTCTGTCATGGAGGTCAAATCCAGTTAAAAGTTGTGTATTATTTATTTGTATTGACAAAAAGGTTCAAGGTGGATATTGTTGACAGGAGATCAACAGCTGCACACCTCAGTTCTTTAAAACACCTCGGGTATATGTCACCTTGGCCTGGTGTCTTGTTCATCTCTAATTTATCATTTATCCCTGAAACTTCATTGTGCCTCCTCTGTTTGACTAAATTACTGAAACATCTTCCCTGAAAATAGCAGTCAATACTGCTTAGCATTTTCCACTAAGAAGACCACCACAAATAACTGATTTAATTTTTCTTTCATCCTTTAGCAATCTTTTGCCATCTAACAGTCCAACAACTTTCCTGGTTAGTTTCTCAAATTGTTTATTGTTTGCATTAATGATTTTAGCAATACCCTCCTAAAATCCTTTTTTCATTTGTTTATCGTCAGCGTACATTTGTTTTGCCAGACCTTGTGCTCCTTCTTTATCTCCTCATTCTCAAGAGGGATATTCTGAACACTTATAGCAAAGAATAAGGCTCTGTAGTCAGTTTCCAACTGTAAATTCCTATCTATTACCACAACAAAGGTTTTCCAGGTGCGGAGATTCTGGGAACACTGCAAGGTTTGGTTTCTGAGGAACAAGGAAGTCTGAAATCACCTAATATTATCTTATTTTGATTCAGCCTCAGTTGGCTTACTTGTCCCACTATGGTCACATGTTGGAAAATGATTGATATTATCAGAATGGGTTGGATGAAAATGAGGCATACAATCATGTTACGACACTGTCGTAATAGGTGATTTTAACTACCCACACATTGATTGGGTCAATATGTGTTCTAGTAGAAAAAAAGAGATTGAGTTTCTAGACACTCTAAATGACTGTGCTATGGAGCAGATGGTCATGGAACCTACTAGAGGAGAGGCGATCCTTGATTTGGTCCTAACACTCAAGACCTGGTGAGAGATGTAAAAGTGATTGCACCGCTTGGGAACAGTGGTCATAATGTTTTTGAGTTCAACATTTGTATAAATAGGGAATAAATAGGGAATTGGCCAAAAAGACTGACACAACCACTTTTAACTTTAAAAGGGGTAACTTCTCTGATATGAGAGGACATGTGAGGAGTGATTAATCCAACATTGGCATCTCTTATGTTCTTATGCTCATGTTTCATCAGCTTTGTGATGCCATCCCATTTTACATTGCTGGAAATTCTCAGAAGATAAATTACCAGTTATCCATCATTACTTTCTGGGAACTGTCTGCCAGGAATGGTTAAATGCATTTGAGGACAATTCCATGAACACCATCCAGTCACATGATGCACTAAAGCATGTGTGTATAAGATAGACAAGAACATGTCCATATCTACAAGCACGTGTATGAAAACAGAATAAGTGAGGTCATATCCACATAAAGATTTTGTTTAGGTCTCAATTGCATTTGTTCAATGTACCCAATTGACCAAGACACCTAGCATGCACGTGCAGCAGCCCACATTGATCCCCCACCTTTTTACTTGGCAGATGCTGAGCACTGCATGCTGTATGCTAATGGTGCAACCCAGATAAGAACAAGCCCGCTAAGTCACATTGTACCTATTTCCAAAACGTTCATTTCCTGAATTTTGGACATCATGTCAAATTACCAAATTACAAGCACAGGAAGCTTCAGCTATCTCACATCTCTGCATATGTATAAAGAGACATTTATAGAGCAGAACATCTGGAAAAGAAAAAGTGACATGCATTTTGGTTTGACTTTTCTCATTTGCCCCTCCTGCAGTGTCTTACATCATATCACTCATCTTGCTGCATAAAGCTGCTAGCATTTGATAAACATTTTTAACCATGGCATGTCAGATTGTTATATGAATTAACTATCAAGATCAAGAGACAAATAATAAAAAAGGGATTTAATGGAGACAAAGAGGTGCTCAAGGACCTATTAGCACACGTTCCTATCAGGTGAACAAGATTAACATCAACCCCATGGTCCTTTTCACCTAAAAGGAAAAATGTCTATAAAACAAAGGGCAGGGCCACTGCCTCCTCCACGGTCTCTCTAGCATTCAAGATTTCTATTCACTCAGAGAGATCTAGGATTAATACCCCTGCAGCTGACAGGCACTAAGCTGGGGCCTTGCATAGGCTTTAGATGTAAAAACAATCAGCCATCCACTGATGCCATTACTCCCCCAGACTATAGAGTGTAGAGAAATTCCTGCCATTCCACAGAGGGTGAGGGGACTCTGACGGGGTGACCTCCTTTTGTTCAGCTCCAGCTCTGCACAGCCAAGGAACAGCTTCCAAATGATTTGTGACTTCCATCTATGAAATCCATTGTAGAGGACTAAGGAGAGAAACTTGGGAGTGTCAGCAGATTGCTGAGTTATGTCTTTTTCAAAGGAAAATTACATAGCACATGCAGAAGAAAGAGAGAAACAAGAAGAAATTGAAGGAGTGGAACCAGATTTTCAACCATGTGATTAGCATTTCTTTTGAAACCACTAGGTTCCCGTGACCTGTACAAAGCCCAATTAGATGAGCCAAAGGAAAGCCAGACAGATGGATATACATTTATGTTAACTTTCAGCACTCCGGTATATAAAAGAAGATACACAAATACAATATATGGTATATAAAGGAAACTGCCCAAAGAAAGGGATGTATTGAAAAAAGGATTTCAAGAACATTTTAGGCCAGCTTCCTCTACTGAGGCAGAATATACCCCATTCTCTGCATTGCTGGCAGATTAATCATATAAAAGAAGAATGAAGCCTTTGATCAAGTCAAGTTATAGTGAGCCATAAGCAGATAGCAGAAGGGACCAAAGTCCGCCAGTACCAAAGTAAGATAAACTGACATGAATAAAGAAATTGCAATTTATATCTTATGATGCAGGATAAATCAAGTATTCTTTAGAACAATTTCTAACTCAGTTTGCATCTTCACTGCGCCTAACCTCTGTATTTTTGACAGGCTTTACATTACACAGTAAAACTGTTGCTGCCATCTGCTGGTAACTTAAAAAAAAAAGTAGGTCCTAAAGATTCCCAGAACTTAATTCTGCCCTATTTTTATGTGGGCATTTTGTGGAAGAAATTGAACAGGGGGTCTTAGTGGTTCTCTCCCCCATCTAAAAACATTTGAACATCAACAAATTAAAATATATTCATTACATTTTTGTTAAAAGAATTCAGGGAGTCTGGTCTCTTCTTTTTATCTCCACAATTCTGTGAAAATATATAAAGTAGTATAGGTTATGCTCTGCCTTTAAGGAAGGTTTGCACCCAAGGAGATCCATGTAGGAAGAAGGGAGGAGGAGATGTCTGTGATAGATGGCTGGATCCTTGAATTCACTCTCACTCAGGCTTGCACCTGAGGCAAGAGTCTCTAG
>NW_015174285.1:896532-904583 GCF_001447785.1 Gekko japonicus | reverse complement strand
GGGTGCACACTGCAGCTCTGAGAAATCTCCATCTGCAGGGGAGACAGAGAAAATCTGGTTGTATACCTGGAATCCAGGAACAGCACTGGACTAAGAACAGTCTATCATACGATCTTTGACTCATCACTAATGAGCTTCTGGACTGCTTTTATAGTTTCTTAGGAGCTGACAAGACATTGAGTGCTGTGGCCTTCCTAGCTGGACTGGTAGCAGCTTTTGCCTGGAGTAGGATATTTAGTGAGGAAACTATCTGTGTGCTGCTGCAAAGTGGAAGATGAGTGGGAGTTTTGAAAGACGGATGATGAGACATAACCAAGCTCACGGCTTATCTGACTTCACTCCCATCATGAGAGATGCTGGTGGAAGGGTCCCCAGTGCCTCTGTTTCTTCACTAATATTGCACAACACCAGATTGGTGAAGAACAAAACTGCACTTCTACCTGGGTTGCTGGAGGAGGAAAAAATTGATCTGGCTTATGTGACCAAGACCTGGCTGGAAGAAAATGAAGGAGTGTAACTGTCTCAGTTAATAGGGGTGGGCACAAACTAGGAAAATGCGGTTCAGTTTGCGGTGTGCCCAGTTTGCGAACCACAGACTGTGAAGAACATTTCTGCACCCTCCTCAGTGACCCCTGGGTGGCAGAATGCCAGGTGTGCCACACCCAGGTCAAGAGGGGCACAAACTCCCAACACTTGTCCTCCTCTGTCCTCCGCAGGTACCTGCAAAGGATGCACCCAGTATGTTACCGCCAGAGGAAAGTGGTGGCCAGTGGGAGGAAGAAGAGGCCCACTTCCTCTCAGCAGGGAGAAGCAGACAGGTAAAAGGAGGCCCCTCTCACTTGAGCTGCCATGGGTGGGACATCAAGGTGGGCCACCCTCTAAGAAGTGAAAAGGGCTACGTGGAGGGCCCAGGAAGGAGTCACTTGCCTCATTGATGAGACGATTACTGTGGATGGCCATCCCTTCTCACAGAAAGTAAAGGAGAGTCAAGGAAGCTAGATTCAGACACCCTATCAGACACACTATCATTCTGATAGTGACACCAATAACTTCTAGAATGTATAAACATCCTCTAAGGCAAAAGTCATGTACAGCACCAGCAGAGTCCTGAAACCTCCTGGGAAACTGAACCAAAGATTCAACTATAGAGGCTAATTTACTGTAGAAATTAAAGTCTCATAGGTTTAACAGAGGACTGAGGCTCAATCCAGGTCCTAATCCCGCAACTTGGAAAAGAATAGCACATCGCAGTATGTCATCTTCTCCATGAACATTTGGGATGGGGAAGAGGTGCTCAGCATCAGCTTCAACAACTGGCTGATGGTGTTGCCCTCAAGGCCTTTCAGGACACCACCAACATGCTCTGTGCCCGTATGGCCAGCCTGGAACAAGTCATCCCCCTGATTCGAGGGCTGGACCGGGTGCTGGCCTCCGCAATGGAGCTGGCTGTTTTCCCACGTGTCAGGGCCTTGGCAGAGAGGTTGCAGGTGGGCATCACCACCAGCTTGCATCCTCTCTGCAGTAAAAAGAGGAATACAAAAGCTGGCCTGTATCTGTGACCCCCCCACATAAAAGGCAGCATTGCTCTCCTCAGTTCAGAGCTCTTGCAATGGAAGTATGAGCTTTGCTAAGAAGTACAGAGGCTACAGACCAACAGACCTGGCCAGAGGGAACAGTAGGTGGAAGAGACTGGGGAGGGGGAGGAGGACCTGCAGCCCAACACGTCTGCCTCAAAGAGCCCAGCCAGGGAGAAGCCCCACTATTGGTTGTCAGTAGTGAACTGGAAGGTCAGTAGCAGCAGGGGTGCCAGGGGTGCAATGGTAGAGGTGATTGTGAAGGAGTACCTTGCCAAATCCCCTGAGTCTGCCTCTGCCAGTCCCCCGGAGTACTGGTTACACAATGCTGTCATCTGGCCCGACCTCTCTTGCGTGGCCATGAGCCCTGAGTCCACGTAACACCCAAACCCAGCAGGGAAGAGAAGTTCATAATCAGGAGGGTATAAAATGCGGGTCCTCAGCCAAGGTATTCAGTGTGAGCAGAGAGATGGGGTGGCTCAGAGGCCTGAGTCCACCTATCACCCAAACCCTAGCAGGGGGGAGGAGTTCACAATCAGGAGGGTATAAAATGTGAATTCTCAGCCAAGGCACACAGTAGCTAAGCCCCACCGCTTGCCATGAGCAGAAAGATGGGGTGGCTCAGATCCCTGAGTCCACCTTGTTGGATTCTCTAGACTAGGTTCTGCCAGGGAACCACAGAAAAATAGCAGAGTGCTCAAAGGCTTTAATGCAGCAGAGCTTGGGGCTAGGTGTGGCAACAGACTTACAAAGTTACATGGAGTCAGCAGTCAGTTCTAAAACTAATAAGTAACTTTATTAAAGGAAATACATGCTTGAGAGTGCAGGTAAGAGATAGATATAATTACCTATTCTAACTAGATGATGTTGAATGCTGGACGCATGTCCAGCCTCCATGGTGCAAGATGGAGATCAAGCACCTTCTTTTTGTGCATGCGAGAGAGAAGAGAGTGTGAGAGCGGAAGCAGAGGAAATTGCCCCTAAGAGCTGCATTCTACTTTCAACAGCCAACAGAGGAGAGGGTGTGGAGCTGAGCTGATATATAATAAACATTCCAGAGACGTGGGGTGGGGGGTTAAATTGTATGTGGAGACTTATGGATCCAACAGGTTTCTGGAATGCTCTGGGGAATTTTAGGATCCCAAATGACAGCTGTGTTGAGGCTGTGCTGGGAGCTTGGAATACGCTCCTTGACCCTATTGACATTGACCTCTCCCACCCTCAAGGTGGAAACCACACCTTAGTTTACTACAGTGCTGAGTGACTTGAAGAGGGTTGACAAACATCTATAGCAGCACTGGCAGAAAATTCAAACAGAATCTGACAGAGCATGCTATATAGCTCACTCACCTATGAGGCAGCAGTGACAGCAGCAAATAAATGCTACTTCTCTGCTACCACTGCAACAACTAGTGTTCATCAGGATCTCTGAAAGCCATCATTTGCACCCTGGATCGTTGTCTATCCCAGTAATGTTCATATCAGGGAGTTCCTGATGTCCATCATAAATCAATCACTGATTTAGGACACTTTTAAGTATTGAAAGGCGGGAGACGATTATCAATACAAGGCTTTTATTCAGAACATTACTCAGCTCTAATGTGACTCTGCGAAGAGCGGCATCCAAACTTATATTGTTCCAGACTGAACTATATACAATGTAACTACTTTCATGAGGTCTGATTGGACCTAAGCGGAGCTTTCTGATAGGATACTCTGTATCAATGTTCTCTCTAAGCTGAGTTAGTGTGAGCTAGCTCACAGTTTTTTAGCCTCTGGCTCACGCATTTTTGTCTTAGCTCAGGAAGGATGGCTCCAGAGCAAACTAATTTATGCAGTAGCCAAACTGCTTGCTCACAACTTTAATGAATCCACAAGGGTTAAGCTGACACTAAATATTATAAACATACAAAATTTATTCAGGTGTACACATTTTTTAAAAAGACTCATTAAAAATATTCACATTCAGACATAAAAAACTTATCAACATTCATACATAGATGGGTTAGTGCTGTGCAACTGAACCAAACACGTTTCAGCCCCAAAGGGCCTTCCTCAGTGGTCACAATCCAAAATACAAACTTGACATACATTCAAAAAAAGTTTTAGTGTCAGCTTAACCCTTGTGGATTCATAGCAGCTTTTTGGGTTGAGTTTTCTTTCTTCCCCCCCTTTTTTCCCCTTCCCCCCCCTTTTTTGTTCGTGTTACAACTTTAATGCCAGTAGCTCACAAAGTAGAATTTTTGCTCACAAGACTCCACAGCTTAGAGGGAACCTTGCTCTGTATGGCTTTAGGACCACTAGAAGGTCTTTATTATGCAGCCAATCATGTAAGACAGATACTCCGTCACGGATTGTGCTTCCCCCGCCCAATTTGAGAAACCACTAGGCACAGTCCTGTAGAGGAGAATCCAGACTAAAACTTTATTAATAAAGGAGGGAAAATACAGGCATGTGGGCATAACAAGGTTTTGAATCCTCGAATACCCACAGCTCTTCCCTAAGGTTACAATGGGAGACATAAAGTTTTATACCCCCTATGACAATTAGAAATAAATCATAATTATTGGTTCCATCAAACTTTGTCATATATCCATCACACCATTCTGATTGGGCTCCAACCTGTGGGTTGGATTTTCTCAGGCAAAAATATACCTCCTTCAGTTGAACAATGGGCCTTCTTCTTCCCAGGCTATGAAATTCTAAAAGTATCTAATGTAGCAGATATGGGTACATAGTGGTATGTTCTTAATCTAACGTAGGCTAACTGACATCAGGAATATGCACAGTTATAGTTGGCAAGAACAAGCAAGGTCACAAGCAGTATGATTGCCTGTCAGCATTTAGTATTTTACCCAGAATGCATTTAAGCAATGAACCAAAGTGAATATCTGAATATATGTTCATGATTGATTTCAGTTACTGTGATTAGAATAATCAAAGGCACTTAACATATGCACCATGGAAGTGTTAAGTGAACCTACTAAGTTAGACTGACTGTTAGTCAGTGACAGAGTACAAAGTGTTTCATAAGCGGTGCGTACAACTATCACAACAGAGGAAGCTAGGATACCTTAGCACAAACCATAACTAACAGCTTAGAAATAACTCAGAACATAACAGACACCTTTCTTTGATTACTAAAACAGTAAAGGAGCAAATCAACAAAGCCAGAGTGGTACCGTGTTTCCCCAAAAATAAGACACTGTCTTATATTTATTTTTTCTCAAGAAGACACACTAGGGCTTATACCACAAATGCATAGAAATCCTGCTAGGGCTTATTTTTTGGGTAGGTCTTATTTTTGGGGAAACAGGGTACCTTGAGCCAACCTGCTATGAGACAGACCCAGATAAGGTAACCATACAACACCAGCGGTTCACCTATTGCTCATCGCTTAAATCACTTCAATATAATCAACAACCTCTTTTGAACAAGGATATTTCTTTTGGTTGGCAAGCTTTTCCTCACTTACAGACAGCACTCCAATGGACAACCCAACATAGATACCAAACACAAGAACCAGACAACAGATTTAGATGCCAACTTTTTCTCCATATACACGGAAGGAACCTAATAACATCATTATGGAACCTAATAACATCAGCTACACCATCCTGGGTTCATCCACTTGCACATCATCCAGTTTAATATATCATCATGTGCTAGATCTGAAAGTCACTATTCTACAAACAAACAAACCCCCCAACCTTTGAAAATATACAGCAAAAAAAGTGCTGAATTAGAAATCATTGAGAAATTAAACATTGCCTCTCATTCTACCTCAAAGACTTGGATTTCCGTAGTCACTATAATTTCTAATAGCTTCAATGCAATCCACTTTTTTAGAAACTTCTTAACCTATCATATTATAACCCTTTACTGATACCAGGGGTCATTTCGTAGAAAAAGAGCTAGGGGGACTCATTAGCATAACTCATTAGCATATGCCCCACCCCCTGACATCACCGGAAGTGTGTCCTCCCCACAGCCGGCGGCGACCTCCAGCGGGCACCAGCAGGGAGCTCCAGGCCCCGCCCTCCCGCACCTCACCCGGGGGATGGCGTCCCCCCGCGTCCCCCCCCCAAATGACCCCTGACTGATACTAATTTTGCACTTCAGACAGTCTCTTCTTTGATTAATTGATGTTATCTTTTTCATTTACTTTATATGTGCCACATGAGAGGCTGAGGAAAAATGATAGCCTGTTCTCATAACCCTTTATAATAAAACATAATCTGTTCTAGTTTTACACAAGAAAATTTATAGTCTGCCACAATGATTATTGTAGGTATCTGCCTTTACTGCATTGTTTTACCATGTAAATTGCTTTCTGTATTGTTCCTAGCATACCTTAACTAGTCTGTTGTTCACACTGTAATGCTAGTCCTATTGCACTAGCTGTTTTACACTGTTTGATTGCACTGTTTGTATCCTGTAATTCGCCTTAAGCCTCAGCCAGAAAAGCAGAATACAAAATTAATAAATAAATTAATTCAAAAATAATAAACCCTTCCTGCTGTAACTTTCCATATATATCTGTGTGCAACATGATTTCCTTCTCATATGCATATGAAGCAGAGAGCTCTCAGGAAAGCTCCTGCTGGAATAAAAATTGTGAAAGAGCCACTGGATTTCTGTTTTATATTCCTAAACTAGCTATTCCCTATCTTGCTTCTGTCATAACTGTTAATTGTGGTGCCTTTACAAATTGCTAGCGCAAAAGCAGGAGCAGCCTTTATTACTATGATTTTAGTCGAGTAACCGTGATTATTTCGTCAGGAGCAAGTCATACTTGTGATATACAAGAATCACAACAGACCCTCCAGTCCAAAGTTCCAACGCAGAAAAAATGCGCTTGCGTGACGGTTGACTCTTTTTTACGCTAGATGGCATACCAGTCACTTTCAGGTTCTCCTGTGGAATATGCCATTATAAGGGAGGGGGGTGGAGGAGAGCTCAGCTCATCTTTCCATTTCATTTCGGGGCACATTTCTTCAAAATGTTTCTCAAGGACAATGAACAACGCATCTCTCTCAATTTTTGCGGCAATTAGTTCGGTCCTAAAAGAAAGGCTTTATTTTCTTCATCCTGGAGACAGCTTAGGTTAGTCACATGAGAGAGAACTAGTGCTTGTCGTTTGCCCTACATCCTGATTTTTTTTATTGAACGGTAAACTACCCCCCTCTACTGACACTTAGTTGGTTTCGTCCAGTTTGAATCTGTTGGGGATAAACCGTTGCGGCAGCACCAACGGACGCCGTAGCAAGATCGGCAGTTGTATTGTGGCGGCCTGAGAACATCGGCTGTGTAGCAACCTCTCTCCCTTGGTCATCATTGCCCCAGCTCTGCCTCGTCTCCTTTTCTCCGGTAGTTCCCCACCCCAGCGAAGGTGAGAGCGGGCTGCTGCTTCTTCTCACCACTCGCCATTTAATTAGTTCGTTTGCCTGGTTGCCAGCTGTTTGAACCGCAGAGACTTGACGGGGGAGAGGGCTTTCCAGACACAGTATTGCTTGTTACTAAGTTCTCGGACTCTTGAGCAACGAAGGCTTAATGCAAATTCGCCTAGGTGACTGAATACTTGGAGCAGGAACTACTGAAGCGGGAGGTTTTTTTAGTTGCGCCCCCAACCGTTTCAGAGAACGAACGAATACTTTTAAGTTTGGTGTAGTGGTTAAGTGCGCGGACTCTCATCTGGGAGAACCGGGTTTGATTCCCCACTCCTCCACTTGCACCTGCTGATGTGACCTTGGGTCAGTCACAAGCTCTGGCACAGCTGTCCTTGAAAAAGAGCAGTTTGTGTCAGAGTTCTCTCAGCCCCACCCACCTCACAGGGTGTTTGTTGTGGGGAGGGGAAGGGAAAGGGGTTTGTAAACCACTCTGAGACTCCCAGTGAAGGGCGGGGTATAAATCCAATCTCCTCCTCTTCTAAGTGACATGGCAGAAGAAATTCAGTTGGTACAGTATCCTTCTAGGACTGCATCACCATGATGTGGAAAGGAAACCCTTGAATATCTAGTTGGCTTTGGGTTGCCATTTCTGGGTCGGGAAATTCCTGGAGCTTTTGGAATGGAGCCTGAGGAGGAGAGTAAACTGAGCAGGGAATAACGTCATAGAGTCCACCCTCCAAAGCAGCCATTTTCTCCAGGGGAACTGGTCTCTTGTCATCTGGAGATCAGTTGTAGTTCTGGGAAATCGGATATTGCAATGCTAATGTGGAGGCAGAAGAAAAAGTATATTTGGAGGAATCCCTTGAAGGAGCTAGGCTTTGATGTGGAATCTGTTGGTAACTGACCTATTATTTTTGACAATTTGCCTTTAGGTCTCATCCTTTAGTTGGCTCTTCTATGTGATGTCTAAAATTCTGTTACATTTTTAAAAAGTTTGGCCCTGATCCACTTGCTTACTTTGAAGGCTTGGATAAGGCACTGAATGTGTGTGTTATCTGATGAAATAAAAATGAGTAGGAGAGGTGGT
>NW_015174285.1:863488-896485 GCF_001447785.1 Gekko japonicus | reverse complement strand
GTCATTACAACATGCATGGATGTATATAACATTCGGCCTTTAAAAACAGAGGGGGAAAAGCCTAGGGCCAGTGGGCAGGGTGTTATGAAAGGATATCCACCATTTTTTCAAGGTGGACACAAGTTTTCATTATGTTGAACACTTTAGTAAGATACTGATTTGCAACAAAACGTGGAGTGCTGGAACAGGGCATGGGATATGGACTACCACTTCTTTCATGCAATCAATCTGTCTCTTCTATTAGAAACAAGATGCCTAATCGTGAAAAGACCACCTCAAGTGAATCCAATGCATCGCAGAACACAGACCGTAATCCCAAAAGAGCAAGGGAGTGTGAAGACAGGCTTGCTGGAAATGTACCCAACCTCTGTCCACCTGACCTCCCACTATGTATGTCCAGTTCTGATTGCTAGAAAAATCAGGTGTTCTTGGTATTAGATATATGTTTTCCTCAATTCATTGTATAATACAGGCCTGGTAAATGTTATGTGTCATGAAAACGAATCCATTCCAAAATTTAGAAAGTAGACTATGGAATTCAGAAGTATAAATATCTCAGTATCCACATCTTTACTTTCTCAGATATAGTTGAATGGAAGACATTCACTCATATAGGAAATGGGCAGTGCAATCCTGAGCTGTGATTGAGGGTAACTTTGGCACCACTTGTCTGGGATTATGTATGGGATTACGTTATGTGGCACCTGTCAGGAAAATAGTGGTTTTGTTGTGGCTTTCTGTTGGCACTACCATGGTAGTGTCCCCAGCAGTCATAAAGAGGTCTGCCACATTTGGTGCAAATGGGCTTCCCATGGCCACACCTCTGATCTGGTATAAAAACTCATTCCCATATCTAAAATAATTTTTTCTCAAACACCAAATCCACCAACTCCATCAGAAAGAAGGTTGGAGGCTGCCTGTTTGTACATGAATCTAGGACTTTCTCTATGACCATCCTCGCTTCTTCATATAGGATATTGGTATATAGTGCTACAACATCCATAGTAATTAAGACAGCATTGCTAGGGACCCTCATTTCAATTTTAATGATGAAGTCTTTACTGTTTTTAATATAAGACAAGGACTTACTCACAAATGGTATTTAAAAACGATCTATATACTGTGAAAGTGGCTCAAAGACAGAGCCTGTACTCAAGAGAATTGGTCTTCTGGGTGGAGGAAATCCTGGCTTAGTTGCCTGCTAAAATAACCATCATATCTGGAAGAGTCTCCAACAGTTCATCATATAATCCTATTACCATATTCCAGTTTTCATTCATAAATGTGATACCAGCATCTGGAGGTAAATAAATTGAAATAAAAATCAAGGGGAAATTATCCAGAGTAACAAAACATTCAAAGCCAAATCATTAGAAATCAAAATGTTAGTGGAAGTAATATTTAACGCCATAGAGATTGGACATGCTAATCCGGCCCTAGGTCTCCCTCCCCTGTTCCCTAAGGAAGCTTTCCTGGTGAATGAAATATAACCAGGAAGAGCAACTTCATTTGAAGCCTGTGTTTCTTGAAGTAAAAATATCGTACTGGGTTAGAAATGAAATAATATATGGTTCCAACCGGCTGTGTTCCAACTCAGTATTTTGTACTGATTTTCCTCAAGTGGTCATAAATTCTCACATTGTTCAATACCTGGGACAGCTGTTACAGTGCTACCATTCTTAGGCCGTATCTGGATTATTGGTTCAAGGTGAACGGGCTGATGGTCGATCCTCATATGTGGGGGAAGTATCTCTTCAGGGGCTGATCCTCATATGTGGGGGAAGTATCTCTTAGGAATTTATTCTCTAAGTAGGAGATAATTCCTCCCCACATTTTAAGGGCATGTAGAAGGTTGTCTTTATTTGTGCCGAATGGAAACTGCCCTAATTCGTAAGTAGGAAAACAAATACAAGGCCTATAGCTAAGAACAACTGTAAACTAATTATACATAAAAATACATGTATTTGTTACCAAAACATTTAAAATGTATCAGGGCCCGACAAAAGCCTCATAATACAGTAAAAAGTAACATATGCCCTAGAGAAAACAATAGTAACCTAATGTATTTTGACCAAACTGGGCCTTCTTCAGAGGTCAAGCAGTATAAACATAAGTACAGATAGGCTTCTGTTACAATAAAAAGGCAATGCACAAGTAGATATAGGACCAAAATAGAAGAGTTCAAAAAGGAAATCAAAAGACACAAGAAAAGTATTTCAGACGAGGCCTCTCAGGATCTAGCCTTGTGTCAATGAATATGCATACAAGTTGAATAGTATTGCTATTGTATGCCTTCCAGTGTTGGTCCAAAAAGTATAGGTGTGTCTTTAGTAGCTGAAGGTGTGTCTTCAGTAACTGAAGACACACCTATACTTTTTGGACCAATACTGGAAGGCATACAATAGCAATAGTATTCAACTTGTATTCTTAGGCCGTATCTGGATTATTGGTTCTGTAACTGAAGACACATTGGCTCCGTTAAGGTGTTCCACATGTCATTAACCAGCAGGAACAAATCCATGTCCAGAAATAGCAAAATACTTTCATGGTTATCTACACCCCATCTCCTTTTCAAGGGAACAAAACAAATATCAAAAGCAGAACAGCAAATCCTGGAGGGGGCTTTAGAAGGCCCTTCTCTCTGTCCACAAGCTTTCCATCACTCATGTCCTGTGTTCCTCTGTGTTAGCTGGCTCAGGGTGCATATGACTGCACAGGGACTAGAGGCCGCAGTGGTCAGTGCAGCAGCTTGTGCCTTCTGTGCCCCCAAGCCCTTGCCCATGAGCCTGTGGCCAGGCTGTGTGAGTGCGAAATTCAGGGTACATTGTCAGGGATCACTTCTCGTAGTCTAGCTGCCCTGCTGATAGCCACTGTTCCCAGTTACTACAGGCACAGCATGGTGCTTGGCATGAGATGAGGGTGAATGCAGTGTTAGGGTGGCAGAGAACACTGACAAGTGGCAGAATGGCAAGGGGGCGACACTCATTCTGTGCCTGCCAGACATCCCTCCCCAAGGGCACCAGACCCCAAAATACAGTCTAGGTGGCAGGGCACCTGTCCCAGATGTGTTCCCATACACACTCCTGCTCAATGTACCCTCTGATGTCCTGCCTCATCACTGCCTCCACAACTACTCATTGTCCTGCACCTTTACCCAGGGACCCTCTAACAGGCCCCCTTTGAGGGGTGGCAGCAGCTGTTGCCACATAGCCATGTTGTAGAGTATCGCATAAACAATAAAAACCTTGGCCACTGCCAGAGGCTTGCGTGGCCTGGCACCCTCCTGTATGGTGAAGACAATGGAAACGCATCCTCAGTTGGCTGAATGCCCGCTCAATGACCATGTTCATTGGGAGCGGTGGTGCAGGCGGTAAAACGCCTGCCTTAACAACAACTCTCGAGCAGCCACTATGGCTGTTTGAGAACCACCGCGGTCGGGGTTAGCTCCCGACCCTTGTCCCAGCTCCCGCCCACCCAGCGGCTCGAAAGCAAGTAAATAATGCGAGTAGACAAATGGGTACCTACCCTTAGAAGGGTAGGGGGCACCCTCCTCTGGTGAGGTGTGTGGTGAAGGCACCAGCAATGGCGTCGGCAGTGAGACATTGGCTGCAGCAGAGTACCGTCAGTGGAGACGGCGTGGCGACACGGCGGCAGCAGCGGCAGGGCCAGAGGAGCGATCCCTGGTGGCCAGCAGCAGAACACCGTGCGGCTGTCGTCGTCGGAGGTGGAGACCGAGGCGCGCGATGACGTCGAATGCGGGCGCGGCGGAGCCTGAAGGACGCAGCCGAGGCCGGAGGTAGACGTGGGTCGTGTGCTGAACGGTCCCACCGAAAGGAAACTAACACGCCTTGAGCGCCAGGATGAACATCCCGCCCCGAAGACTGCCTGGGAAGAAACTGGAAAGAGCCGAGCCGGAGAAAAAACAACCACCACCTGGGTGCCGGTAGGGAGTCCCGTCCCTGCACAATGTGGCCCTAGTTAGGGAGAAATGTTCTTAGAACCTTCTATGTAAACCGCCCAGAGACCCCCAAGGGGGTTAGGGCGGTATAAGAAATTGAATATGTAAATAAATAAATAAAATGTGTGTTTGGCCATGCGATCGCTGCCACCAGCTTAACGTGCTGAGGCAGAGAGAGTACTGCTGTACAGGTTGGTGGTGGTGGCAGGGCTCTCCCTGTTGGATATCTATCTGTGGAATGAACAAAGTCAGCAACAAGGCACTAATAGCTGGTTAGTGGGCTTTGCCAGGTCCCAGAGGGGTTGCCATACAGACCATTCAGCATGCGAACCTGTGCTGCAACTGTGGGCCCCCCGGCAAAGGCTTGCGCCATCCAAACCTTCCTCGCCTGTGTGGTGCTCATGTCCAAATGAAAAGCACAATAAACATCCACCTTACCAGTTGCTGCTTGGGACTCTGCTCCTGCAAGGCAATGACTTCAAGGATTGTGTGGCTATCTACTCCACAGAGAATGGTGAGGCTTGGCTCCCCTCATGGCCTCTCAAGGGAGAACCCAGTAATTGCCTGAGCTGCCAGTCCAGTGCAAAGGTGGGAGCTTTGGCCCCCTCCCCGACAGCTGTCTCTGCCTAGTCCCTGTGCACCAAATCCCTTTGTGCATGGGCTCAATGGTGTGTGGGGGGTCAGGGTCACATGTTGCTGGGGTCAGGTGCAGGAGGCAGCATTGCCAGGATGTTACCTGGCCATAGAAGGAAGAAAAGGGGTTGGGGGATCAGTCCCCTGTTTATCTGTTAGGACCCTTTGGGTCCTGACTGAAGAGATGGGGACCTGTTTGGATTGAGAACTGGGAGCTGTCAGCCACAAAGTGTGGACTTTGCTCTCCCTGCCGGGTGTTGGCCTTTCTGTGCTTTCCCTACCACCAAGGTACCTTGGTTCTTCACTCACTCTAAGTCCGCATGGTAGGGAGCTGTCAGACTGCATCCTGTGCCGTGTGCCCTACCTCTTGAGTCGTGGGGTGTCCTGATTGAAGTTTTTGTAGGGCTGGGGGGTTGTGATTAGGTCAGGGGAGGTGGCTTGACCACCACAGAAGAGGGGGATGATTGGTTTCATCCTCAGTTGGCATCCTGAGCCGCTTGGATGCAGCAGTGAGGGGACACACAGTTCCTTTTCTGCCACATTTAAATAGGTTGTGCATCAAGGAGTCTCTGGAGTTTTTTCTGTGAAGGTTAGAGAGATTGTCAAAAAAAATTCCTACTGAAGATGGCCCAGAAAGGTCTGTTTTAAAAAAATGCTCCTGCAGTGAAAGCAAGATGACCCAGATGGATGCTCATGAACTGTGTCTGTTCTGTCTTTGGGAAGAAAATCACATTTCAGCCCGCAAGGTTTGTCAGAGTTTTACCCCAAAAGCTAGGGGTGACCGAGCCTTTAAACTGAAGGCAGCTCTGTGGGAGAAGGCATTGAAAGCCTCTGAGGCCCCGACAAGTTCCAAAACCACTGGAACCACTTCGTTGGGTTCGACTCATTCTGCAGCTGTGACTGGCAATCGGACCTAAGAGGTCTCACCAGAGCCTGGGCATCAACACTTGGTGTCAGAACCATTGCCCGAAAAGGTCAAGTCCTCTACGGGGAAAGCCAAGAGCTAGACTGGAGATAAGTCTAAGTTGCCCAAGAAGGCTTCCAAGCCACACTCCATGTCCCCGGTCAAGAGCACACCAGAACAAACCATGACAGCTCTTTCCATTTTGGATGGGGAAATCAACTCCAAAATTCTGGCCGGGCAGCCACCTTCTGTGTCAGAACCTGAACAGTTGGTTCTGTGACCACATCACCACCGAGCTATGCAGTGGCCGGCCCAACATTATGGTGGCTTGCCCAAATATAAAGATTGGTGGGACGACGCCCCATATTACATCATGGAACCAAGGGGCTATGGTTATCCAGAGCACAGGCACCATTATTTCTTATGTTGTCGAAAGGGAGGCCTCTCCTGTTCACAGCGGCAAAGGACCGATTGGAGCCCCTGACTCAGACAGCTCAGCATCGGAGCCGAGTCCAGATGATCTTCCTGAGGAATATGCATCTATCTCCTCCACAGAAGACTTATGGATCTACAGCAAGCAGATGTCCAGGATGACTAAATTGCTCAAGATCAAGGTTACCACCACTGATAAGCCATGGGACAAGATCTTAGCGTGGCTTTATTCAGATAACCTGGGCCTGGTCGCCTTTCCCATATTAGAAGGCTTAGAGGCCATTGTCCAAGAGGTATGGAAACATCCCCCAACTACCCCTCCAACAGCAAGGAGGGTTGAACATTTATATTGGGTCAGGAAGGAACCATTTAACTTTACTCAGTTCACCCTTCTCTCTCTTCCCTCATCACTGAAGAAAGGAAGACAGACCCATCACTCAGCTCTGGCCGACAAAAAAGGTCTATGCATCTACCTCACTGGACTTCAAGATGCCAACTACGAGATCATTATGGCTGGATACCAATTGTTCCTGTGGGAGTGACTTCTCCCCTTCCTGGAATTTCTTCCAAAGGACGAGACAGTTGGCCAAAGTTTTTCATACAGAGGCCCTGGCCCCTGTCTGGAGGGAAATTACTATGGATGCCTGGGTATTGTCCATAGTTGAGTTGGGATACACATTACAATTTGATTGTACCCCTCCCACATCCTCGCACTTCAATGTTATTAGTCATGGATCCGAAGAGATGCTACAGGCCCTGGAGGCCTTGGTACAAAAAGGGGCAATTGAGGAGGTAGACAGTTCTCTAGCTCCAGAAGGGTTCTATTCTAGGATGTTTCTTGTCCAGAAGAAAGATGGGGGAGTCAGACCCATATTGGATTTAAGAAATTTGAACAAGTTTATTAAGGTTACAAAGTTCCACATGGTTTCTATAGCATCAGTTTTACAATTATTAAAAGTTCATTCATGGTTTATTATCAATTTGAAGGACACTTGTTTTCATATCGTGGTCCATAGGGAGCACCATAAATTCTTGCATTTCGCTTGTGGACAAATAATTTTCCATTACACAGTCCTCCTGTTTGGTTTGGCTGTGGCCCTGAGGGTCTTCTCAAAGTGCATAGCCATTGTTGTAGCATTCCTTCGGATCCAAGGGTGTAACATTTCCCCCTATTTAGATGACGGGCTTGTAGTAGCACAGTCTGAGTCAAAACTATGAAAGCACTGTACATTAATTCTCTCCCTGTGTCAGAGGTTAAGCCTTATCATAAACTAGGGAAAAGTCCCGTTGTGGAAATAAATACAACGATCTCTAGAAAGAGGCTCTGGGCAGGTGCCCCGGCCTTGGACACTCAGTGTCAATTTGCTGTGGTGACTTCAGCAGGGTATAATGACACTGAGTCAACCATTTTCTCCAGAGGAACTGATCTCTGCTACCTAAAGAACAGTTGTAATTTTGAGTGATCTCCAGCCCTCACCTGGAGATTGGTAATAATGGTTCCCCAGAAGGGAATGGTTGGTTTGGAGAGTGTAGTCTATGGCTTTGTACCTGTCCGAGGTCCCACACCTCCTGAAACCTCACCCTCTCCAGGCTCCATCCCTCACATCTCCAGGAATTTCCCACCTGGAGTTGGCAACTCTATCTCCTTCCCAGCCAATCATCAACCTACCTTTATTTTCCCCCCACTCTTCAGCTTTCCACCCCCCACCTACCCCCTCACTCTTCAGCTTTCCACCCCCCACATACCTGCAGCCTCACCCGTGCTCTGAAGCCCTGACTGCTACGTCACATTGGCTGTCATACGGGGGCCACCTCAGCAGCATATAAGGATACAGAGCCCACCATTTTCTCCAGGGGAACTGATCTCTGCCATCTGGAAAGTAGTTGTAATTCTGAGTGATCTCCAGCCCTCACCTGGAGATTGGACACATTTTACCTCAGAACAGCAAACTGTTTAGAATGCTAGAGGCAAAAGCCAATCAGGTCGCATATGCAAACGACCTCTGTGTTCTGAGGCAAAGGCCAATGAGGCTGCATATGCAAATAACCTCTGTGTTCTGACTGGCTATGGGGGGCGGGGAGAAACAGCAAACTGTTTAGAATGTTGGAGGCGAGATTCAAGCAATGCAGCCAGTGGATAGGGACAGATTCTGAGTGACACACCAGGGCATCAACCAATTCCGGAGCGTGTGGAATGTTCTAGAGAAGTGCCACCACCATTCGGCTTTTATATATAAGGGAGATTGGGAAAAGTCTAAGTTAACGCCCACACAAAGGGCTTAATTCATTGGTGTGATACTAGACTCTACTGTGGGCAAGGGTTTTCTGCCTCTGGAACAAGTAGAAACCATCAGGTCACTTACAGAATGGTTCCTAACTCACCAGTTCCAATCAGCCTGAGAGATCCTTCATTTGTTGGAATTTATGGCATCTACCACCGCAGTTTTACCGCAGGCCAGACTGCAGATGAGACCTTTACAATTGTGGTTTTTGGGGGTATATAAACCTCTTTCCCATCCCCTCTGGCACAGGTTCTTCATCCTGAGGGGGGTCCTGGCTCATCTCAGCTGGTGGTCCTCTCTTTCCAATCGAACACAAGGTATCCCTTTTGTGGTGGTCCAGATTGATGTATTACCTAGCATGGACACTTCCCTCTTGGGCTGGGGGGCACATTGTGAAGGATCCAGGGTACCTAGTCTAGGGAGGGGGAAAAAGAGCATATTAATCTACTGGAACTCAGGACAGTACTTAATTCCCTTGCCAGTTTTGCAGGTATCTTACAAGATCGAGCTATTCTGCTACAAACGGACAATGCAGTTGCTATGTTTTATATAAACAAGCAAGGGAGCATGGGTGCCAGACATCTGTGCTGGCAAGCAGTACTGATATGGAAGACGGTCCTGCATTTCAATTTCTCGATCCAGGCAGTACACATTCCAGGAGCACTCAGTGTTCAGGCCGACCACTTAAGTAGAGTGGAAACCATGTCTCATGAGTGGTCTCTCAGAGTTACCTGCAACCCATCTTTACACAATGGGGAGGGAGTCCCAGATCTAGACTTATTTGCCAACAAAGAAAATATGAAAGCAAACAGATTCTGCTCCCAGGCAGGTCAGGGGGTGGGGTCAGAAGGAGATGCATTTCAGGTCTCCCAGACAGGAACCCTAGTTTACACATTTCCACCTCTCCTTCTGATCAGAGTCCTTGCGAAAGCCAGAAAGGACCATGCAGAGATTATATTGATGGCTTCCTTTTGGCCCAGACAAGTCTGGTTTTGCAGCCTGATGGACTTAGCATGGAGTCACTTCATCCATCTTCCTGACCAACCCAACCTAATCAGCATTGGTCAGGTCCTACATAACAACCCAGGCAAGCTCCATCTGATGGCTTGGAGGATCAGGTTGGAGATCTGAACTTTTTGCATGGTGTTACCTACGTGCTACTAAATGCCAGAAAATCTTATGGATTCAACAAGAAAATCAACAAAATCTTATGGATTCAAATGGGAACAATTTTCACCATGGTGCACGGCTAAGGGTGTTCAGCCATTTACTCCTCCCCTGAGGGACATTCTTGAATATATTTTCTTCTTAAATAATAAAGGTCTTGCTTCCTCCTCTTTGAGAGTATATTTAGCAGTCATATCAGAATAAAGGTCTTTGAGAGTATATTTAGCAGTCATATCATGTTTCCACGTGGAGGTGGAGGACAGATCCGTAGTTTCCCACCCCCTGTCCAAGATGTTCCTTAAGGGCCTAGCTAATTTAATTCCATCCAGAGGTCCCATAGTTCCCCAGTGATCCCTTTCCCTGGCATTATGTGGTCTAATGAGAAAACCTTTTGAATCACTAGTGACTTGTTCCTTAACTTACCTGTCTTGTAAAGATAGTTTTTTGGTGGCTGCGGGGGTCATCTCATGGGTTAGGGTTATTGTACTTGGTCTGGATTCGGCTTTTGTTCCCAAAATCGTTTCCAGATTTCATTTATCTCAAGACATTATTAGGCCTATATTTTGTCCCTCTCCTTCATCTGAAGGGGGACATAGATTGCACTCCTTGGATGTTAAATGGGCATTGTTATTTTTATCTGAAAAGAACAATTGAATTCTGGCAAGGGGGGTGTCTTTATTTGTATGTTTTGCAGGACCTAACAGAGGGAAGAAAGTATCCCCACCAGACGTTGTCCAGGTGGATTAAACAGTGCTACGAATTGACAAGAGCTCCCTGCCCTTTAGATATTTGAGCACACTTGACCAGAGCACTGTCAACATCAATAGCTCTCGAGTGGAGTACCTCTGGTGGAGATATGTCATGCTGCAACCTATCATTGGAAGATACTTTCATCTGGCATTATGCATTTTTTTCCTTTTTTAAAAAAAGTTTTTAATTTTTTATTGTTTCCTTTTTGGGGGGCATTATGCATTTGATATGCAGGCCAGAGTTTGGCATTATGCATTTGATATGCAGGCCAGAAGTGAGACCCATTTGGGGAAGGCGGCACTTCAGTCTTTATTCAAATAGTTGAGCATGCCCTGCTGCCTTTCTAGCAGCTTGCTAGAATCCCCATGTGGAACTGCACAGAAGTTTGACGATGAAAACGGGCTTGCTTACCTGTAACTGTACAGTTACACATACCCTCTGTATCTTCTGTACAGTTACACATACCCTCCCTCCTACCCTGCTGCATGCTCGGCAGCATTCTAGATGGGGTTGCACTTCCCTTTTAAGGAACAGGTCTGTACTTTGGGAGTGCTCTTGGACCCAGGACTGTTGCTAGATAAAACAGGTGGCAACTTTGGCCAGGAGTTCCTTTTACCAACTTAAGCTGGTTAGCTAACTGTGGAAAGAAAAGTTCTGGCCAGTGTGGTGTATGCCCTAGTTACATCTCGATTAAATTACTGCAATGCACGCTACGTGAGGCTGCCCTTGAAAATTCTTCAGAAACTTCAGTGGGTACAGAATATTGCATCTAGGCTGTATACTGAAGTGAGCCATAGGAGGTGTATCACTCCAGTCTTGGCCCATCTACACTGACTCCCAATTTGTTTCCAGGCCCAATTAAACCCTTTAATACCATACAAAGTTTGGGATCAGCATATATGAAGAACTGCCTACTCCTATAAGTACTTATGTGGCCAGTACATTCATCTTCTGTGGCTCTGCTTCAGGTGCCCCTGCCTTCTGAGATTAGACAGGCAGCAACCTGAAAGAGGGCCTTTTTGGTCATGGCACCAAAACTATGGAATGCTCTCCCCAGGGAGATTAGTCTGTCCCCTTCTGTCACCATCTTCCACAAGTGAGTGAAGACTTTTTTTGTTTCATTGGAGTTCCCTCAGTGATTCCACCTTCCTGCCCCGTTTTTTAATAGCTGATTTGTGGTGGCCCTGATGAGGGCTGAAAGGCAGGGTATAAATTTTGCAAATAAATTGATAATCCTTATACATTTGCAACTAGAAGGACTAAGGTCTTGCCTTTTAAATAAATGTAAGCTGGGAATGACTACATGCAATAGCTTGTTATAACTCTAGTAATATACTTATGACCAATTTTTTTAAAGCCTGAAAAAAGGCAGCTGCCATGGAGTGCTACAGCAAGGGAGGTGTAGGATGAGGCATCTCATGTACTGCCCATTCTAAAATATTCTTTACTCAGAAGTCAGTCATATCTAGTTCAAAGGCAATACTTAAGCTGAGGATTTCAGCCTTTTAATGAATTTGGCTAAACTTTGTAAAACTCATCTAAGTTTGCAACTGGTATATGTTTTGTGATCAGGTGTTTGAAATACTTATATCAATTCAGTTTGTGACTTAAGACAAATAGAGCCTACCAGCCATGTAAGGAAGTTAGGGGACAGACAAACTTTCTGTTACTGCTGCGTGTTGTAACTGCAAAGACAGGTGTGTGCACATGTGCAACAAAAAACCTATCAAGTGACAGTATGTGGACTGGTGATCAGTGACCGGCTTAGCATGTTACAAGTTGGGCATGCAACCTGTAATCAATCCTACACAAATAAAGAATTGGAATTCTTCCCTCTCTTAAACATTTTTGTCTCTTCTGAGCCCTATTCCATAGAGGAGAGTGGTTTAAAAATCTGCAGCTGCGGTCACATACACACTAAATAATCCACTTTCAAAGCACTTTCCAAATGGATTTTGCAAGTTCACACAGTAAAAATCCAGTTGCAAAGTGCACTGAAAGTGGTTTATTTAGTGTGTGTGACTGCAGCCTAATTTAATCTAAACAAATAAATACACAAATGCCATTCCATTTTATTTTTATGCAGGTAGTCCTCCCCAAATTTTTTCAATGTCAGAGCTTCTGGAAGCAGCCAATGAACTTTCAAAAATGACCATAGCACATGAAATGGTAGTAAACCATGACTTCAGGTTGCAAGAGGTGAACTTACCAAACAGGTAGGTTTTGTTAATTTTTTCCATGCCCCAACCAGTTTCCAGTTATAAATAGAAGAAGAAGAAAAGGAGGAAGAAGAAGAGTTGGTTACGATCCCCTTCCCTTCGTCTCCCAACAGACACCCTGTGAGGTAGGTGGGGCTGAGAGAGATCTGAGAGGACTGCTCTTGAGAGAACAACTCTGAGAGAACTGTGACTGACCCAAGGACACCCAGTTAACCCAGCTGTCTGACCTGTTAGCTTTTTGATATATAGGAAGGAGGCCAAAATATTTTTGTATAAGTTTCATGTTTTCCTTTCTGAAGTTTTTGTCCTTGAGCAATGAGCAGCACTGATGAATATCTACTAAACCATTCTCCCCTTTCCATATACTTGAGCTTACATTCAGCTCATGTAAGATGTTTATGGCCATTTCCGCAGGGTCTGTAAAATGGAGCTGTTCCACCAGGCTTTTGGTTGAGGTGGCAGACGTTCAACCATTCTGGCTTCCCCTGTTTATGGCCCCTTTCTCAGTGCCCGCGGTCAGATAATATTACTGGGCACTGGAGTACCTATATTTACCTGGTATGAGGCATGGGGTTAGATGTTATTGTCTATTGTGCCATCAACTGTTTTATTGGTTTTACTGTTTTATTGTTTTATGGACTGCATGCTGTAAGCTGCCCTGAGCCCACTTGTGGGATAGGGCGGGGTATAAATTGAAATAATAATAATAATAATAATAATAATAATAATAATAGTAATAATAATATCATCCACAAAGGCCCAGGTTCATTGCTGCTGGGAAGTGAGTCTATTTCCTGCTTCCTTACAGCATTGTGGGATACAAATTGAAATAATAAATAAACAAACAAGATAATATGTAAATACTTTGCTATGGGAGTGGAAGCAATAGAGTTTCTTCTACTAGATGCTAATTTAGCATTTCTCAGCGCAAGAAATTTTCCTAACACAAGTTGTAAAATACATGCATGTTCTTCTGCAGTAGTATATGACTTTTATACATTTATTTTAAAGCAGAAATGGTTGGCTTTTCTGCATTGGCCTTTTTTGTTGTTGTTCTGGCCCCATTTCACTTCAGTTTATTCCCTGATTTCTGCACACATTTTTGTGTCTTTAGTTTTTGCTTCATTTTTGTTATATTTTCCCTAATTTTTTTACCCCAATTGTTTTTTGAGTTGCCTTTTTCCTTGCGTGTAATGTTTCTGTTGATTTTTATGTCCCACCTACTCTCACCCACCTCCAGCCCACTTTCAAAGGATTGGACTATTGTCATCATCAAACCACTCCCTCTCCTCTCCCTGCCCTGAAGATTAGTGGTTTCATTTTCTTTTTTTAAAAAATGGTGCTAAAATATCAATATACTATTGTAATTATAGGTTTATCATCTGTCTTCAGTGCAGCCCCACATTGGAACTGTGCTTGTGTACAGGCTGGCCGTGAATAGAATTTTTCTAGCTCTTCAGAACCAAAGGGAGGCTTTCCCCTCACTAAACCATCACATGCTACAAAGGAGAGCACACCCTTTTCTGCTGCTGCATGGATAGGATCATCTTAGTTCTGTTGCATTTAAAAGTCTTCGTTTTTCTTTGAGCATGCTTTTTGTATTTTCTCTGGATGTTTTCGAAACCTTCATTTTTTTGCAGATTGCCGATTCCCATGGCTTGCTCTTCAAGGGATTCCTCCCTGTGGGTGAGGTGGCTTTTGTCTGCCTACCCCACACTCTGGGCTTCTCCTTAGCTGTTTTTCCCACTGCGGAGTTTAGCAATCTACTATGGCTACCAAAGCTCTCTTTAAAAAAATATACCCAGTGTGCAATCAAAATGACCCATAGCGATAAGTACGACTTGTGCCTCACGTGCTTGGGATTTGCACAACATGGCCACATGCAAAATTTATCAGGCCTTCATTCCAAAGGTGCATTCTGACAGAGTGTTCCATCTAAATTAGGAAAAGACCCTAATCTCATCAGAACTTCCAAAAGCACTCTCCTTAGTACAGTCAGCACTATTGGTTTCGGTACCGAAGCCCCGTTCCAGCCCACCATCAGTACTCTCAGTTCTCATGATCCCAATAGGGGACAAACCTCACCCACATCCAAAGAGCAGCATCTATGGCCCCAGCCTCGGAATTGAGATGCCCTCATTTACCATTGCCTGCTTTCTCGATTCCAGCCCGCAGTTCTTTGGAACCGCCATCAAAGAAGACCATACATAAGGAAAAGACTGTCTCTGCCTCTAAACACCAGAAGCATCTGTCGTCCCCTCCAATAGCATTTTCTGAGGAGCCAGACATTATTTTGGTACTCTCTTGTACCCTGTTGCTTCACTTCAACTCACCTGACAGGTCGCTTTCTGAGAGGGAAGAAGAGCAGGTCAGCCTTCCTGGTGGAGAACTTATACTTCCCTAATCAGAACTGACCATGCCTGTCTCATGCCTGTCAGATTTTTACACACAATGACCCCTTCTTGGGCCTTCCATTCTGTGATACAGACACTACTCTGGGGATTCAAGACATCAAGAGATCCATTTTCCCTTTATGTCCCTGGAGTCTGCTGACCCTGAACCTGAAGACGAGGGGACATTGGCATCGTGCTATAGTTCCAAGGGCCACTCAGAACCCTCCCCAGATGACAGGGTTGGGGACCTCATCCCCATTTCCCTGAATTAGGACCTTCGCCTGTATGGTGAGCAAATGTTGAGAATGGCCAAGGCATTGGACACTGATGTCACCACGACTGATAATAAACCAAAAGGCAAAATCCTGAGTTATCTTTACCTGAAATCTCCAGGTATTCCTGGTCTTAAAGGGCCTTAGCTGACTGTAGAGCCCCAGTTTGGCAAAAGCTGGCATCCACACCAGCCACCTCCCACAGGGTGGAAAACAAGTACAAAACAAAGCAGGATTCCTGTGACTTCTTATCCACTCACCTGCCACTTTCTTCCATCATCACCAAAGAGATGCATATGCATCAAAGACAGGGTGAGCATCTCATAGAGAGAGTCGATGCCTGGACTCTCTGGGACATAAAATACATTCTTCAGCAGCTCTGAACTTTAGGATCTCAAATTATCAGGCCATTATGGGGGTCTATCAGCTCTTCCTGTGGGAGAAACTGTCACTTTACCTCAATATTTTTCCTGAAGAGCCTCAATCACTGGCCAAGCCGATCCAGTCCAAGGCCATAAAGCTCTCCAAACAGGAAATAAATGCTGGTAGGTAAGCTGCAGATATATCTGTGAGATCTATGACATCAGGCATTGTTTTGAGAAGGCCCTCTTGGCTGTGCATGATGGTCCCTCATGCTGGAAATGCGCTGCAGAGTAGAAGATCTCCCTTTCAAGGGTTTGAGCCTTCTTTCACAGACCACTGGTGAGTTCCTTTCTATGATTAAAAAGAACAGACAAACTGCCATATCCTTTGGGGTCCACATCAGTGCTTCACCCTGCACGAGCAGGGCTTTGCAGCCCCCTTATATTGTGGCCAAAGACATTAACAACATATCCTCATCACAGTATCAATCTCCTCTCTTCCAGAAAAGAAAGAGTGCTACACGGCTTAGGTCTGGAGGCCAAAAAGCCCCTCAGAGAGATTAGAGTCAACAGTTGTTGTGACCAGTTTCCAGAAGAAGGTCCCTGTTTCAGGGATAGGCTAGCCTGCTTTTATGTGGAATGGCAAACTGTCTGCTTTGATAGTTGGGTCCTGACTATAGTTCATAGTGGGTTTTTTTTAGAATTTACCTCATCGCCTTCTTGTCTCCCTGCTTTGACAGCAGTTGACAACCCATATCCTGAGCAGCTCCAGCTTCAGTGTCATGCCTGCCCCTGACGTGGCTGCAGAAGCAGAACCTGACAGCCAGGAACAGGTGGACTTGGCACCTTTAACTGAGGAAAATGTTAGTCCTGAGGAGGATAGCACTCCCCAGGAGACACCTGAGTCTGATCAGGCACTGCCTGGCCCAAGTGCATCACCACCCGACTCTCCCCCACCTGTTAACCGGCTCAGAAACCAAAGACGGCAGGAGCTGAATGAGAGACGGAAGGCTGCACGCATGTGTGGTCGACGCTCATTCAGTCCTGAGTTTTGACAGCAGCCTGGACCTTGTTTCAAGGAGCTAATGAGCTAATGAGCCAGCACGCTATTTCAGCAGACCTGGTGCTTTAAGCAATTCGTGCTGGCAACTTCGTTGACAGGACCAGGCGCTCTGTGCGACCTTGCTCCGGATCCTTTGACCTCTTGGCAGTTTGTCACTTGGCTTCGGAACTCTGGCTTCTTGACCCTCGGCATCGTGTTTGACTACGGCTTCGGCTCTGTGTTTATCTGACTTCACCTGATTTGTGGACTCTGACCTCCGGTACGTTTGACCCTGGCTGTGTGAACGGTTTAGGACTTGTTTAAACGTTTTGCTGACTGAACTCTTGGCTGAATCCCGGACTGGCTATCGGACTTGCTTTGATTAACCTGCGCTCCCTGGCCCTGCCGTGACATTCAGGAGCTCTTGGGAAAGGAAGCAGTTGAAAGAGTTCCCATGGGTCTCCAGTCATGGGGTTTTCATTCAAGATTTTTCCTCATTGACAAAAAAGATGGAAGTCATAGATCCATCCTTGATTTAAGGAAATTAAATAAGTTTGTGAAGATGTCTGAATTCAGACTGGTCTTTCTTTTATCTGTTGTTGAGTTTCTTACACCTAATTCTTACTTTGTGGTGCTAGACCTTAAAGATGCCTGTTTTCACATTGCAATTCATCCTTCACATAGGAAGTACCTTCAATTCAGGTACACCTCTGGGGGTTTCCAGTATCCTGCCCTCCTGTTTGGCCTGACTACGACTCCTAGAGTCTTCACCAAGTGAATGGCAATGATTGTCGCCCACCTGAGAACACAGGGCTGCACGGCTTTCCCCTGTTTCGATGACTGGCTCATTGTTGCATCCCCTAGGGAGCTTCTAAGGGCTCATGTGAACTTGGTTCTTTTCACTTGTCTAATATTAGGGCCGATAGTTAATAAGGATAAATCCTGCTTGGAGCCCTCCCACCTGATTTAGTTTATTAGGGCTTCTCTTGACTGTATGCGTAATAAGGTCTTCTTGCCTTGAGATAGGGACAGGTCCATTAAAACTTTTTGTGGAAAAGGTGGCAATCTATTAGGTCCATCAGACCTGCTTGGCCTGATGGCTTCCACCATGGCTGTTATACCCCTAGCTAAACTACATATGTGTGACTTACAAAAGTGGTTCATTAAGAGATTTGACCCTGCTAGATATGCCCTGGGCTATCATTTCTCTATTCCCAGGTCAGTTTTTAGATCTTTACACTGGCGTATGGAATACGTCAACCTTTTCATGGGGGTTGGGTTCAGTTATTAGGTTGCGCCGACCACCCTAATTGCAGACACATCCCTGACAGGTTGGCCCATTGCAAAGGTTTTTCTGTACAGGGTAGGTGGTCGTTGCTGAGTAAAGGGCTTTACATTAACATCCTTGAATTGTGTGCAGTTGGATTTACCCTGACCTCTCTCGCAGATATCTTCAAGGGTAAGAGAGTGCTAGTTCAGACAGACAACACAACCACTATGTATGATTTGAACAAAGAGGGAGGCACAGGGTCACAGAGGCTGTGCATGGAGGCTGTTGCAGTCTGGACTGTGGCTGTCCAGAACCAGATTTCCCTCAGAGCTATCTACATAGCAGGGGCTCTCAGCTCTTACTGCCAACAGGTTAAGCAGAACCCACCTTTCCAACCACAAATAGTCCATCCAAACAAAGTTACCTCACAGGGTGTCTGTTGTGGGGAGGGGAAGGGAAAGGAGTTTGTAAGCCACTCTGAGACTCCAAGTGAAGGGTGGGGTATAAATCCAATTTCCTCCTCCTCCAAGACGTGGAGAGGGGTTCCCCAAGTGGGCCTGAATTTTTGCTCTCTAGCAGGCAGTGACCCTGCCTCATTGGAGGATGCATTCCAAATTTCCTGAACAGGTGGTCTGAACAGGGTCTTAGGGAAGCTATTAGCGGGAAAATTGGATAGCATCCTGATAGTGCTCTTTTTGGCCATGCCAGATTTGGTTTTTGAAGCTTCTTCATCAGACTAGATCACCCTTCACCCCCACTCTGGACTTACTGACACAGGGCCCCCTTCTACATCACAACATTGGCTCCCTACACCTTACGGCATGGAGGATATGACCCCAGGGCTCCAGTTCTCCCCAGACGTTTATGACATACTAGTCCAGACTAGAAAACTCTCAACTGAACTAGGTATTCCTATTCTAGGAAATTCCCTCAATTTGAGGATTGGGCTAACTCAAGGGATGTGTCACTGCTCACTTGATCTTTACCTTTAGTATTAGAGTACTTGCTCTCTCTGGCACACAGAGGTTTCCCTGTGTCATCAGCCACGGTGCACCTTGACCGCCATTTCAGTGTACCATGATATTGTGGAGGGTTTTTCTCTGTTCTCCCATAAACTGTCTCAATTTTTTTTCTTAAGGCTTTGGTTAATGTGTTTCCTCCTGTTACCTCCATTGTTCCACAGTGATCCCTTTCTCTAGTTCTAATGTAGCTTATGGGCCCCCCTTTTTAACCTTCAGCTTCTCGCCCCTTGGTATGCTTACCAGAAAGGTAGCGTTTTTGGTGGCAGACACCTCTGCCAGGAGGATGAGTGAACTGGTGGCCCTTAGAGTAGAGCCCTCATTCCTGAAGGTTTTTAATGAGAGGTTTGTCCTCCACCCTTGTTTGGAGTTCCTACTGAAGGTGGTTTCAGAGTTTCATCTGTCCCAGGAAGTGGTTTTACCTGTATTTTTTCCCTCCCTGTCCTACAAAGCCAAAAAGGCCCTTCATACTTTAGAAAGGATTCAGAGGTCAGTAAAGCAGTTCTGCCGTTGCTTTTTCAGTGAGAGCATCACCCCCTCCTCGTAGTGAGTAGCTTGCTAAAATCCCAATGTGGTGCTGCACTGAAGATTGAAGATGAAAATAGAGTTGCACTTACCTGTAACTTGTTCATCAGCATCTTCTGTGCAGACACACATTCCCTCCCTCCTACCCTACTGTGAGCTGTCATAGATATATATTTACATTTCCCCCTACTTCTAGGTGACCAAGAGAGTGTCTCTTTGACTCTTGCTCCTTTGTCATTGTGGGAGTTTGCAGTGGTCAGGCAGGAACTGAGGGTAAGGGTGTGTGTGCTCTCTGGAGCATGTGATGGTTTAGGTGGGAAAAAGCCATTGCATCATCTCTGGAGGTGAGGGGTGCCTCTCTTCAGTTCCTAAGAGCTAGAAAAATTCTGTCTGTGGCCAGCCTGCATGCAGGCGCAGTCCCAGTGTGTGTCTGCACAGAAGATGTTGATGAACAACAGTTACAGGTAACTGCAAATCTGTTTCCTACGAGTTCTCTAAATTCCCAGCTTTCTTTTTTTTTTAAAGTAAGTCTATCCTCTTCCCTTGCGAAGATATGCCCCTTTCCTTATATCTTCATGCAGGGAAGGACTAGAGACCTACTTTCTTTCAAAATGAAAGCTGGGAGTTCAGAGAACCTGCTTAACTTACCATTACAATGGTATATTATCAATATTTTAGTATCTTTTAAAATGCAGCCTTTGGTCTTGAGGGCTACACCAGGAAGATATCCTGAGCCATGAATGCCACTGCCACAGGCAGCACTGAATTAGCAACTCCTGTGGCTTGTTCTCTGTCTGACTTTAGCTGTAATGCTTCCATACAAGAATTTTGATGTGCATAGAACATAGCAACCCCCCAAATTAAAGGGGAATGCCCATATGTCATTGTGCTCATTCTAGAGAAGAAAACTGTCTGCCTCTGGATGGGTTCTAAAAACACTCCCTGCCATGGCAGCAACAGAATATGTCTACACCCCTTCTCTGATTTCTTTTTGCTGCTACCCCCTCTCTCCTCTAACCCTTTTCCCCAGTTGAGCCTGTTCAAAAGTACAAATGTGATGGAAGTTTTGCCATGACCCCTCATGGCCCAGATCTTCCATAGTATAGCTCATCAGGGGAAGCTCATCAGAGATGAAGAAGATGGTGCATGGCACCAGTTCGAAAGGTAAGCTCCTCCCTTCAGTGGGGTGCTATCTTGCTTTCAGCTATCTTACAGTTCCCTTTTTAAACAGGAGAGAAACAGGTTTTCCTCTGGATTAAAGGCAAAAGCCCTGGGAATGCCAAGACCACGCTCAGAATGAGCACAACATCATGTGGATGTTCCTCTTATATTGGGTGGGGGAGACTTCGTGCTTTTCATGTGAGAAAAAAAATCCTGTGTGAAAGCAGCCAGAGAACTGGAGGGTGTCTTCAGGTGAAGCATTTGTGTAGATACTCCAGTCTCCACCCATGGCCACCCAATGTATTTTATCACCAATCTTGGGTAGTGTTTCAGACTTTCCTATGCCAAATAAACTATTATTTCTTTTAAATAGCACGGCGGAAAACATAGTTGAACTTGTGGCAAAGCTTTTACTGGCTGCTGCTTCTATATATAGTAAAATTTTGTAAATGCTCAATGCAGGGTATCTTTTAACAGAAATTGTATTTTATGTAGAATCTGAATTTTATTTCCCAGATACTATGTTTTTATTTCTGTGAAATGCCAATAAAGGAATTGCTGTGTGTGTGTGACCCATAGCCACCGTGGGAAAGGGGTGAAGCTAAGGGCCAAACTAGATGCAGCATTCCATTTTAGGCTTTAAAATGGTAGCAGCAGCCCCATGGCAGACATGAAAACACCATCACACCTAGTTTGGGCCTTGACTTTATTTTCAAAATGCCAGCTATTCCTCCTGTGTTATCATTTAATGGGCTTTTTTTCATTTTTTCCTGCCAAGCCACAGTGTGGGCTAAGTGGAGAAAGGGAAAAGTGAGGGAAGGGGAGGGTCCTAGCCAGTGTTTCATCTAAGATGAGTTAGTGTGAGCTAGCTCACAGGTTTTTAGCCTCTGGCTCGCACATTTTTGTCTTAGCTCAGGAAGGATGGCTCCAGAGCAAACTAATTTATGCAGTAGCCAAGTCACTCACTCACAACTTTAATGGCAGTAGCTCACAAAGCAGAATTTTTGCTCATAAGAGTCCACAGCTTAGAGGAAGCATTGGTACTAGCCATTGTGGGGTAGTTCATAGCCATATCTACCTTTTTGCACATGTGCAATAGAGGAAAAGAGAAGAAACGGGGGCAGCATTCATGAGAACGGGGAGAAGTGGATGCTATTTCTGCCCACTCCCATACCTGTTGCTTCTACTGCTGCAGTGGGTGTGCATTTTCACAGCCTTGTTTGGAAACAGTCTCAGAAAGTTAGTAGTTAGAGCATATTGCTTTCGTGATTGGGAAAGGTTTTAATACAATTCAAACATAAATACTTAGAGATACTATATGATTTTTTCTGTTACAAACTATGTAAAAAATAATAGCAACTGCTTTTGATCCACTACAGTTTGGAAAGCAGAGTGAAGGAGGCAATGCACAAAGCTTTTTGGGACAGCCTGAAAGAACAGCTCTCCAAAACACCACCAGACTATTCCCATGCTATCAGACTAATCCAAGAAATTAAAGAGGTAAATTATAATGGGGTAAAATGTCATTACTTGTTCTTTACCCCTTGAGTGTGTGAAAAGTACATCATTCTCCTTTAGTGGGGGCAACCGTGGAAGGGTTAATTCTCCCATTCACTCTGCAGGACACTGCTGTGTAGTTTGAGCCTTTCTAGTTCCTGTGTGGGAAGTTTCCTAAGCCATATCCTGTCTTGTCTGTGTCATGCCAACAGGATATTTTTTGAGCTCCTGGTCTTTTCAGGCACTCGCAAGCTCTTTTCTTCTCCCCTCCCCTGCCTCAACCAGCTAGGGAGTGAACTGACAGTATCTAAGGTGGCTTTTTAAAAAGACTGCTACCTTTGCAGCTGCCTCACAGCTAGTTTCTGATGTTCCTGGATGTATAGCAGGAAATCCCTCAGAGGACCCTGGAAAGAACTGCGGCAGGACAAGTTTCCAGTGGCTCCACCATTGCCACTAGCCCAGTTCTCCTTGCCCCTAATCCTTAATGTGGCTTCTGATATTTCTGATTTTATATCCTACTTTTCTCCCCAAAAGGACAAAAAGCAGCAAAACAATCCTCAGCAAAGATGGCTCCTAATCCCTTCATACATCTGTATTAAGCAGACAGTGATTCAGGACATAAAATTAGACCTTATTCTAATGCCAAAATGTGAGAAGACGTATAATGGGTGGTGGAGGCTCCATCTTCTCACATCCTCTTCCACTCAGGCCAGCCTAGTTAGGCTCAAACGGGGGAGAGACTCTGGAAACCAGCCACACTTAACTTTTACTCCTGGCTGGAAATTGACTGACTATGCACTTTGTAAGAGTTACACGGATTTCCAGGCTGAAGAAACATCCAGTAATGGATCTGCTACTAATATTCTATAAGGGTTATTCTCAGATGTGGAAAACCTGACATAGTCTAAAATTATTATTCTGATGCAGAGCTGCTGGTAGTACAAATAAATACTATTTCTCTGTAAGGAACCTACCTTCTAAGTCCTTGTCTTCTTTCTATAGTTAAGTGCCTACCTCATCTTCGTGGTCTCTGTGCATCACACCTCTGGGATATAGTGCACCTGCGCCAACCCCAACCAGTAAACTTGAAAGCTAAACAGATTTTTGAGCCCATTCCCTGAGGCACACTCAGAAGGCTCCACTGCACATTATAGGGAGGGGCATGATGAGCCTGCCAATTTTCTTCTGACCGCCGCGCTGTTAGGATCTCCCTTGCTCCAGTCAGTAACTTTACTTCTTTCTGGCCTTCTCAGCCTCCTTTCTCTCTTTGGATTCTTCATAACTTCATCCTGTGGATTCGGTAGACTATCTACCAAAGGGTTCAGCCCCCATGGGCCACCCTTCTCCCAAGCTTCCTCCTCCTGGCTTATGGCCAAATGGTGGGGCTTTTTAAAGCAGTGCTTGAAGTGTGGCAGCAAAATTGCACCCCCTGACAGACACTCCCTTTGCCTTCTGTGCCTCAGGGAAACGCAACAGGTTGACTCCTGTTCACATTGCTCAAAGTTCTCGAGACGGATGTGGAAAAACAGGGCTGCCAGGCTGCGCACCACACTTTTGGAGTTAGCACTCTCCGCCTATGGCGTTATCCCAAGACACCTCGGGCCACACCTCAATGTCAACCCCAGCTTCGGCATCGACAGCCGCATTGTCTCCGACACCAGTGCCCTCCAATGTCAACTGACCGGTGCTCAAACGCCCAGTCCCAACGTCGAAGTCTGAACCCCATTCTCCTGCCAAGAAATGCAGGGAGGGTAAGGACCCTAAATCGGTCAAGCAGAAGAAGCATAAGAGAGACACTGCAGAACCTAAGGCTTCACTAATCAAGGTTCCATTGATGCCTTGTCGCGTACAGGAACTCTTCTCTGTGCCCCCACTCAAACTGCTTGACTCTCCAGTTTACAGTCGAAAGCATGTCGGAGCATCTTCACCTGTATCATGCCCCCAACTCACAGATTCGGAGCACGGTATGGATTTAACTTAATAATCCTGATCCTCAAGTATTGAAAGTCTCCATACCGATTGAGGAGATTGGAGCCTTCCACCTCGCTTCCCTTGTCACCCTCACACCGACAATCGGGATTGACCATCGGGATCTCCACCTCTGCCTCCGGTCCTGTGGGACCAGTGTCAATGGCAATTCCTATATGGGGCTTTCCACTATCCTCTAGTATGCCTTGGCTCCCACCTCATATGCCAATGGATTGGGATTGACAATCTTCATCCTTCCACCTCTTTTGATACTGAGATCCCACTCTGACACCAGAGAAGCCGCTTCAGCGACCGCCAATACCGACGGGCAAGCAACACAGTCACAAACATGTACCTAAGGGAGTGGATCCCCTATTGGTACTGACGCCCCCAGTACTGAACATCCCCGCACCATCTCAGTTCTCGGAGCAGTCTGACCAGACCAACTCTTCCAGCACCTCAGAGCAGGGATCGGGTGACGAAGGTGTAGAGGGACCTGCGAATCCTTCTCCACCACAGAAGGTAACAGAGGATCTTCCTAGCTTCCCCTCTGAAGACTTAAAAGTCATATGGGGAGTTCATCAAGTGTATGGCCAACACTCTAACACTGTCCACTGTACAACCCCTGCCCACGGTCACTGATACAGTTTTTGACATTGTCCAGATGGACACTTCTACAGCTGTTGCCCTTCCTCAATTCTGCTATGGGTCGTGAAGGCCCCTTGGCCTCATCCAGCCTCTACACCCATTTCTAGTTGCAGACTCAAACACATGTATAAAGTCCAAGAAACAGGAGCTGAATTCCTGTTTACACATCCTAAACCGAACTCCATGGTGGTCACTTCATCTTCCAAAGGTAGACGATCACATTCTGCACCCCCTGACAAGGAAGGAAAAAAGTTGGACTCCTTCAGAAGGAAGTTTTATTCTGCTGGCACCTTGGGCATCAAAACTTCAAATTACGCAGCCTGTATGGGCAGGTACCAATATGCCCTCTAGGAACAACTCACTGAGTATATTACATCTCTCCCTGACAATATCAACCATCAGGCCAGACAGATTCAAAAAGAAGGGATGCTGCTGGCTAGACACACCAACTAAATTCAGCCAAACACACCCTAGTCATGTCAGCCAAGTTTACTTCAGCTATTGCTCTCCATTGTCATGCATGGCTGAGATCCACTACTTTGCAGTATGATACAAAATCATATGTGGAAGATCTTCCCTTTGAAGGGGAGGGTCTCTTCAGCTCCACTATGGACACTGTTCTCCAAGATCTGGACAAAAATATTAAAACATCTCGCAATTTAGGAGTATCCTCATCCTCCAGACAGGGTAAATCCAAACCCTGGAACAAATCCTGGTCTTGCTGGTCCTTCCACAAGTCGTCCCCTGAAATGCAATGGCAGCAAAGGTCTCCTCTTACACCTTCTTGCTCGTATGAATCCAAACCTAGATTCCCTCCTGCCACCCAATCTAGGGCCCAAACTTCCAAGGGGCCCAAACTGGGTCTTTGACTCAGGACCTCTACATCTACTACCAGGACCCACCCACCTCCATCCCTACCTTTCTGCCTGGAGGCAGATCATGTCAGACAGATGGGTCCTTTCCGTCATTTCAGAAGGGTATTTAATAGAGTTTGTCCATATTTTGACAGCATCAGTTTTCGCCTCCACTCCTCCATCGGCCACTCTTCTAGAAAAAGTGCAAAATCTGTTAAACAAGCCATAGAAACTGTCCCCCCCCCAGCAACCACCACCTTGGTTTTTATTCCTGTTATTTTACAGTCCCCAAGAAGGATGGGGGCCTCTGCCCCATTATGGATCTCAGAGAACTGAATCATTTCATCTGCAAAAAGTTATGGATGACATTGTTGCAGAATATACTTCCACTGTTAGAACACAACACTTGGATGGTGACCCTAGATCTACAGGACCCCTAGTTCCATGTAACGATACACCACAGTCACAGGCAGTTTCTCTGGTTCACCGTAGGGGAGCAGCATTATCAGTACAAAGCCCTCCCCTTCGGATTGTCCACGGCTCCTCATGTATTTACAAAGATGATGGTTGTGATTGCTGCCCACCTGTGTATGCAAGGGATACAGATCTTCCCATATACAGATGACTGGTTGTCAGTGGCAAACTCCAGATTCACTCTCCTGCAGCACATAGACTCGACTCTGGCAGTGCTGCACTCCCTGGGGCTGTGCGTGAACGGCAAAAAGTCTGCTCAACCCCTCTATGAGAGTTCAGTTTATAGGGGTGATTCTGGACTGTCTAGTTTGCAAAGCCTTCCTCCCCCCCAAAAGGGCAGAAGACATCATTCGTCTCATTTAACAAATTCAAAAGAATGATGTGTCAGCCTGGCAACTTCAACTCCTTTTGGGTATGATGGCTGCCACTACTGCAGTGATCGTGTTTGCCAAACTCCACATGAGACCTCTGCAACTTTGGTTCCTGAGATGGTTCAACCCTCAACGTCAGTCTCAGTCTCTACGCTTCCTCCTTCCTCCTCACATCCTGGCATCTTTGGAATGGTGGGAGGATTGTTGGAACCTGCTAGAAGGTGCACCCTTCCACCCACCTGCTATGTCCCTGACTATAATAATGGATGCATCTCTGTGGGATTGGGGTGCACATCTCAAAGGACTGTTCATGGGCTCCAGCTGGGAAGTTCACCTGTTACACCAGCACATCAATTTCTTGGAACTTCTGGCTGTCAAGTACGCCCTCCAATCCTTCTATCACTTTGTGTCTCATCATACAGTCACAATCCTTACGGACAACACAACCGCCTTGTGCTATATCAGTCACCAGGGCGGCAGAGTGCAAGCTGACTCTGGAGATTTGGGATGAGTGTCAGGCCAGGAATGTCTTCCTGGTTGCAGCTCACCATCACTGCAGATTTCCTGAGCAGGGGAGGAGCGTCGCTGCACAAGTGGGAGCTCAATTGGAAGTATCTCCAATCCATATTTGAGGCATGGGGTCATCTTTTGGTGGAGTAGACCCTCTCTCACTAGGGGATGGCCTCCTATACCCCTGGTTCCACCAGTATCTGTTCATCTTTCCTCCGATTCCCTTACTCACCAGAGTGATTCACAAGATCATAAGAGAGTCCCCGAACTACATCCTAGTTACGGCACAGTGGCCTCGTCAGCACTGGTTCCCCACACTTCTTCAGCTCTCGAAGGCTTCCTTCCATCACTTTCTGGCAGCTCTAGATCTCCTGCTCTCTCAAGGAGGCTGGGTGCTGTACCACAATGTTCCACATCTGAAACTCACAGCGTGGAACATTCAATGACAGTCTGTAGGCAAAGAATAGATCATGTCTTATTGAACTGTCGAAAACCCTCCACCTGCAAGTCCTATGATGGCAAGTGGAAGAAATTTTTGAGCTACCTTGATTCCGTTGGGTTACCTCCACCGTCCTCAGATCTGTGTGCTATTTTTGGTTTTCTCTTGTCACGGCTGGACTTGAGTCTCAGCCACCCTTCACTTTGTGTGTATTTGGCAGCTGTTTCTGCTCATCACCTTCTGATTGATGGCTATTCGGTGTTTACTCACCCACTCACTAAGAAATTTCTTAAAGGGCTCATCCACCTTTTCCCTCCACTTCATCGTCCCACCCCAGCATGGGACCTTCCGTTGGTCTTGGCGAAGCTCTCTGGGCATCCGTTTGAACCTATGGCCACATGCTGCCTACAGCTTCTCTCCTAGAAGATGGCTTTTCTAGTCGCTATTACTTCAGCAAGGAGAGTGAGCGAACTGTCTGCCCTCCGCTGCAACCCTCCCTATCTGGCCTTTCATTAGGATGGTGCTTCATTAGCCCCTGATGTCTCCTTCCTACCTAAGGTGATTTCTGAGTTCCACTTGCAAGTGGACATTGCACTCCCTGTGTTCCCAAATCCAGAGGATGACATTGAGCATCGTCTCTACACTCTGGATGTGAAGAGGGCATTGCTCTTCTGCCTGAATAGGGCTCGGACTTTTCATAAGACTCCAGCCCTCTGTATTTCCTATGCCATGCTTTTGCTTGGCCTCAAGTTGTCATCTCAGAGACTAAGTGGATTGTGGAAGCCATTAAGCTTTGTTACTCATTGGCTAAGAAACTGCTTCTGAGTCTGCTCCATACTCACTCTACCCGGGCTCTAGATACATCTATGGCTTTCCTGAAGGGCACTTAGCTTTGTGACATTTGCAATGCAGCAACTTGGGCCACCCCTCACACATTTGTGAAGCATTACACCCTCAATATGTGTCTCCATCAGAGGACTTCGGTGGGGCATTTTGTGTTGCAGTTGGTGTGTGTATGAGGACCTGCCAGCACCCTCCTCCAGGTAGGCCTTTTGCTTGTTACTCTCCCAGAGGTGTGATGCACAGAGACCACGAAGAAGATAAACAGGTTGCTTACCTGTAACTGATGATCTTTGAGTAGTCATCTGTGCATTCACACCACCTGCCCTCCTTCCCTGTTACTGTTGGTCCTCGTGTTCTTCTTTGGGACTAGCAGCAACGGTCAGAAGGAACTGGCGGGATCGTCATGCCCCTACCTATAGTCATGTGCAGGGGAGCCCCCTGCATGTGACTCAGGGAGTGGGTGTGAAAATCACTTTAGCTTTCAAGTTTACCGATTAGGGGTCAGCGCGGGTGCACTATATCCCAGAGGTATGAATGCACAGATGACCACCTGAAGATCATCAGTGGCTGCGGTCACACGGAACATTAGCCACGCAAGAGAGACGGAAGACAGGTGGATTTTCCGGGCGCGATCTCACCGGCACATCTGGGAAGCGTAGCGCTTCCGTGGCACAACCAAGGCTTCCTGCCGAAAACACGCAGCAAAAAACTAGTACCTCGGAGGTACTAGTTTCCGGAAACCGCGGGGCAAGGGCGGGCGTCTGATCGCGTTTCCGGTGGCATCCGGCGCCCGCCCATGTCCCCTTGCGAAAAAGGTTCCCCCCCCAAGTCTCCGTGGATGCGCACATGCACCCAACGGAGCATGCGCATTCGTCGTGTACACAAAAAAAGAAAACCAGTTTGATGCACCGCGTGCTTCTTCGTTGCGCGCAGGCGTGTCCTGTGATCAGCACCCCTCCCTACCCACGGAACCTCCACGGTACCTCCACAGAACCTCCACAGGAGGTCTGATCGCTTAACCGCGCGTTAGTTTGCCCCAGGGCAAACAGCCACGCTTCCCCCCTGCAGTTTCCTGCCCATGTGACCGGAGCCAAATACAGGCAATGCTCCCTCTAAGCTGTGGGGTCTTGTGAGCAAAAATTCTACTGGCATTAAAGTTGTGAGTGAGTGATTTGGCTGCTGAATAAATTAGTTTGCTCTGGAGCCATCCTTCCTGAACTGAGACAAAAAGGTGTGAGCCGGAGGCGAAAAAAACGTGAGCTAGCTCACACTAACTCAGCTTAGAGGGAACACTGGTTACAGGTAAGCAACCTGTTTTTGTTCAAAGTAGTTATAAGTTATTAAGAAGCTCACAGGTCTTTGAAATTCCAAATATGAACTAGGAAATTTCTCACATAGGAACTAGATAGGATCTAGCTAATTTATTAATCTCTGCTTATTTATTTATTTATTAAATCTTTTATATCCTGCCTTTTCTGGTAGCTCAAGCTGGATCACAATGATAGTTATAAACATTTTCATTTTAAAAATAAAGTTAAAATAAGCCCCACATCTCTCCCCCCTCCCCTCCTTAAAAGATGTCTGCCAGTCCAGACTCCCTCAAAAGCCCTTGAAAACAAGCAGGCCTTGCAGCACCTCCTGAAAATTTCCAAGAAGGACTCCCCCTCACTTCTCTTCAGGGAACCCATTCCACAGAGCCAGCAGTTCAATGAAAAGGCCTGGGCTCTGGTTGATGCCAGGTGGGCCACCCTAAGTGGTGGGATATCCAACAGATTTTGATTACAGTAGTTGGTGCACAGGGATATATGGTCCTTCAGATATGAAGCTCCTGAGTCATGAAGGGCTTTAAAGGTCATAAGCAGCACCTTCAATTGAACTTGGAACCAGACCAGCCAATGTAGCTGTTTGAAACTGGGCAACATATGTTGCTGGCAGCTACCCCTGACAGTATTCAAGCTGCCCCATTCTGGCCAGTTGCAGTTTATGGGTTGTCTTTGAGGGAAGTCCCACATAGAGCATATTGCAGTAATCCAACCATGAGGTAACAGAAGCATGGATCACTGTGGCCAGATTAGCCATGTCTAGGTAATGAGAGAGTTGGCAAATTAGATGCAGCTGATAGAAGGTGCTCCTGGCCACAATGCCAACCTCCTTTTCAAACAGCAAGGCAGGGTCCATGAGCACCCACAGGCTCTTAACCTGCTCTGAAAAAACCAACTCCACTACATCTAGACAAGTGGATTTAGTCCCTCTGAATATTAGCCTTCCCAGCCAGCATTATCTTTATCTTGTCTGGATTCAGTTTCAGGTTGTGTTTTAGCTACATAGAATCATAGAGTTGGAAGAGGCCATACAGACCATCTAGTCCAGCCTCCTGCCCAATGGAGGACCAGCCTAAACATCTCTGGCAAATATTCGTCCAGCCTCTTCTTGAAAGCTGTCAGTGAAGGGGAGCTAACCACCTCTCTAGGCAGCTGATTCCACCTTTGAACTACTCTTGCCGTGAAAAAGTTTTTCCTACTATCCAGCCAATACCTTTCTGCATATAATTTAAACCCATTGCTTCGGGGTCCTATCCTTTGCTGCCAACTGGAATAGCTCCTTGCCCTCCTCCAAATGACAGCCTTTCAAATATTTAAAGAGAGCAATCATGTCCCCCCTCAGTCTCCTCGTCTCCAAACTAATCATTGCCAGAACCCTTAGCCTTTCCTCATGGGACTCAGTCTCCAGACCCCTGATCATCCTCGTCGCTCTCTACTGCACTCTCTCGATTTTGTCCACATCCTTTTTTAAGTGAACCACAGCCTCACAGCACTGGTTCTGAACCAGGATGGATGCATCTGGAGGCTTGGATAATGAAATATAGAGCTATGAGTCATCTGCATATTGATGACACCAAAGCTCTGGACTGTTCCATTCAGCCGCCTAATGTGTGTGTGTGTTTGTTTGTTTGTGTTTGGTCAGACAGAAAAGAGTGAAACCACTGAAGGGCTATGCCCTTAATACCAACTCCATATTCAAGCCAGTGGGTAAGAATGGAGTGGTCAACTGTCTCAAAGGCCGCTGGAAGGTCCAATAATATCAATAGGGAAGATTTTCCCCTGTCCAACTTTAAATGAAGATTGTCCACCAGGGCATCTAAAGCCATCAAACCCAGGCCTGAAACCAGATTGAAATGGGTCAAGGGCAGATACGTTATTCAGGTAACACTGGAATGAATGAGAGAGTTAATCTTTGCATGGATGCCATCCATTCCACTGATGAGGATAGGTAAAGGTAAAGGTTTCTCTTGCTCGAAACCAGTTGAATCTGACTCTAGGCGGTGGTGCTCATCTCCATTTCCAAGCCGAAGAGCCAGCACTATCCGAAGACGTTTCTGTGGTCATGTGGCTAGCATGACTAGACGCCGAGGCGCATGGAACACTGTTACCTTCTCATCGAAGCAGTACCTATTTATCTATTTGCAATTTCTTGCTTTCGAACTGCTAGGTTGGCAGGAGCTGGGACCAGAGATGGGAGCTCAATCTGTAATGCAGCACTCGGGTCTCGAACTGCTAAACTACCGACCTTCCAGCCTGCAATTCAGCATCTTAACCCTTTAATTTAGTCCACTATTTCATTTTAGTGTAATTGATGGCCAGGTGTGGTGGTGTAATCATAAGAATTCCTAAAACAGACAGTAACTATTTCATGTAGTTTGAGGGGAGATATTTAAAGAAAGGCTATTTCATCTATTCAGAAACACTCCCATCCAATTTGCCAGTTTATTACAATCTCTATCCATAGTAAGGATACAGTCAGGTATAGAATGTTGCTTTCTGTTGCCAGCTTTGTGTTAAATCAAGTTATCTGGAGAATAGAAGATTTGGTTTTTATAATTTTGAAATTAAATGCCAATTTTATTTGTTGTTTTGCTACTTATAGTCAGTGTTCCCTCTAAGCTGAGTTAGTGTGAGCTAGCTCCCAGTTTTTTAGCCTTTTTAGTCTTTGCTCAGGAAGGATGGCTCCAGAGCAAACTGATTTGTGCAGCAGCCAAATTGCCCACTCACAACTTTAATGCCAGTAGCTCACAAAGTAGAATTTTGCTCACAAGACTCCGCAGCTTAGAGGGAGCATTACTTGTAGTGCTATATTAGCTTTGATTTTCAAGCATTCTGGATCATAGATCTATGTGAACATTTCTTGTACAAATAGTCATATTTTATTCTGTGTAGAACCTGCTATCCCTGATCCTGCCCCGGCAGACCCGACTACGGAATCAGATAGAAGAAGCTCTAGACATGGAACTGATAAAGCAAGAGGCTGAGCATGGGGCTTTGGACATTCCCAGCCTTACCACATATATCTTGGGAATGATGGCAATGCTTTGTGCACCTATCAGAGATGAGGAAATACAGAGACTACGAAGCATATCAGACCCTGTACATCTGCTCAGGTGAGTACTATTGGATTGGACAAAGATAATTCTGTAAATCAGGGGCTGCCAGCCCTTCTTTAATGACAGCTACTTCTAAGTAATGAAAAATATCCTGAACAACCCTCCCTGCCATGTCACTAAGTTTTGTTGTATGCTAGAAGCAGAACATGGATGACAAAGAGCACCAGAAACAAAGCTATCAAGCTAAGCAGCACAGAGAAAAATCCTAGGAAATAGGCTTGTTTTAAATATATTCATCACCAAAGTTATCCCAAAAGAAGAAAATTACCTTAGGATCTTATATATCAGGGTTGTCGAACTCATTTTTTATGAGGGCCTTGTTGGACCGGGCCATGTGTGTCATAAAATGTAATGCCAGGTAGCGGAGATATAAACTTTATAAAAGTGCCTTTGCCTCACAGCTCTTTGGAATTATTTCCATACTTTATTTTCTTTTTTAGTGTTTTGTTCTTCAAAAAACTTTTAAAAAACTTTAATTTCTTCTGAGGGGAATTTACCTCAGGCCTTCGGGCTACCCCCCCCCCCCAACCCGTTCCCCCCACTTACCTTCTTTATTGACAAGAACT
>NW_015174285.1:861180-862923 GCF_001447785.1 Gekko japonicus | reverse complement strand
GAAACGGTAGAGCTCCTAAGTCATCAAATGGATGCAGAGCGGTCTCCGTTTCCTTCTCCGTCGTCGACATCGACGGTATCGGAAGCTCCCGACATCGGTCCACGTCGGCACCGATATACTTCACGTGACACGCAGCGTCACCCTCCACGTCTGCACACTCAATCCGTCGATATCGACAGCCGACATTACAGGGACGATTCTCACAGACAAGATACTGCCTTGTCTCCCAGACGTCCACGGTCTAGAAGCCGCTCCCCCAGAGTCTTCCTACCTCCCTCGCCGCCAATGTTGTGGGATCAACGACAGTTGAGGTACCTCTATGGGGCTTATCCACCATCCATGCCGTGGTTGACTCCAGCGGGCTATTTTGATTGGAATCGCTACTCGACCCACTCCGTTCATAGGTCGAGATCCCCACACAAGTTGAGACCTTCAGCATCTCTGTCGCGTCCTCCTATGGCCAATCCATCCCACCATACTCTGGAACCAAGTCGTCCACTCAATCCTCCGGTCACTCCAAACCCTGTCGTTCCTGTCGTCCAACCGAAACCAGTACCTTCTCAACAGGACACTTCGGTCCACACACCACAGCAAGACTCCTCTGACTTCATGGAAGAAGACTCAGATACGGAGGCTTCTGAGGCTCATACCTCTCCTGACCATACATCTCCCAACCAAGATGTTGCGGAGGACTTACCTGTATCTCCATCGGACTACCTTACCTCTTACTCTGATCTAGTCAAGAGAATGGCCCACTCTTTAGGTCTTTCTGTCGTCCAGCAACACCCACAGGAGACAGATTCTGTTTACGACATAGTTCAGCTTGATAACTCGTCCACCTTGGCATTGCCCATGTCCTCAGTACTCCTGCAGGCAGCAAAATCACCATGGCTCAAACCTTCGTCTGCTCCTGTGTCCACAAGGAGATTGAATCACATGTACAGAGTCCAAGAGTCAGATGCCGAATTCCTCTTCTCTCACCCACACCTTAACTCAATGGTGATAACATCCTCCTCCAAATCTAAAAGAACGCATTCCGCTCCTTCGGATAAGGAGGGTAAGAAATTGGATGCCTTCGGCAGGCCCCTCTACTCTACAGGAGCGTTAGGAGTCAAGGCCTCTAACTACCTGGCCTGTATGAATCGATATCAGTATACTCTCTGGGAATGGTTCTCAGAACTTCTTACCCACCTCCCAGATGACAAACTTCAGGCGGCCAGAGTCATTCAAAAAGAAGGCATGGTGTTGGCAAAACAACAGCTCAACACTACCAAACATGTCCTCGAAGCATCTTCACAAACAATGGCTTCTGCAATAGCTCTCAGAAGACATTTCTGGCTCCGCAACACTAACCTCCCGTTAGACACTAGGTCTTATGTGGAAGACCTTCCCTTCCATGGCCTGGGTCTCTTTAATGCCAATACTGATTCTACTCTGCAGGAGTTGGATAAGAGTATAAAGGTATCTCGAGCTCTAGGGGTCTCATCCTCTTCAAGACAACAATACCGTCCTCGCACCTGGTCGAGATCCTGGCAGAGGCGTACCCCAACTCATCAGTCTCCAGACACACGATGGAGACCAAGAAGGTCCTCGGGAGGCCAAAAACCTGCCTTCCAGAAACCAAAATTCGGCTTCGGACAACAAGCTTCTCGCACCAAACAGTCCAAACCCTCCAAACAGGGTTTTTGACTTCCCAGTCACTGAGTCAGCTCAAACCCGTCTGCCACCCTTCCTTCAAAATTG
>NW_015174285.1:854434-860848 GCF_001447785.1 Gekko japonicus | reverse complement strand
AAACTCTAGCACTACTGGACAATCTCGGCCTGCTAGTCAATCGGCAAAAGTCCCAATTGTGTCCGGTCCAGCGCATACAGTACATCGGCGCAATACTGGATTCTCAGACATGCATCGCTTACCTGCCCCACGATAGGGCAACAGATATCATCTCCTTAGCCACCGTCGTCCATACCCAAACCTCTGTCACTGCCTTCCAAATTCAGAGGCTGCTTGGCAACTACGTCAGTTCTCGTCTTTGCAAGACTAAAAATGCGCCCTTTACAACTCTGGTTCATCCGCAATTACGACCTGTCGAACAACGCACACACTGTCGTCCTATCCCCTCTGCCCAGCATACAGGACTCTTTACTTTGGTGGACTGTCCCTTTGAATATCCTCCAGGGAGCGCCCTTCCACCTTCCGTCACCCAAGGTCACCATAACGACGGATGCTTTCCTGACAGGATGGGGTGCACACTCCATGGGCCTCTCTGTTGGAGACAAACGGGACGCACAGATGAGGAAGCATCATATAAACTTCCTAGAACTGCTGGCTTTACGACATGCTGTAGCCAGCATCCTACCATTGATCAAAGGAAAATGTGTCACGGTCCTCACGGACAACACTACAGTGCTTTCCTATGTCAACAGGCAGGGAGGCACAGTGTCCCTTCGCCTATGCAACCTTGCCATCCAATTGTGGGACTTATGCATCGCCAACAATATATTCCTTGTGGCCACTCATATTCCCGGTCACATGAACGTACAGGCAGACCACCTAAGTCGAGCGGGACTCAGCCTCCATGAGTGGGGGATGAACCCAACTCCCACTCTTCCTCCCACTCTTCCACAAGTGGGGAGTTCCCCGTCGACATCTCTGCCACAAGAAACAACAGAAAGTGTCCTCTGTTCTGCAGTCAAGGAGGCAAAGACCCACAATCTCTGGGAGACGGCCTCCTTTACCCTTGGTCTACGGGACTTCTTTACCTGTTCCCCCCCTTACCTCTGCTTCTGAGAGTGGTCCGCAAGATTCTCAATGACGACGCGGACTGTATCTTCATAACTCCATGGTGGCCAAGACAACCTTGGTTTTCAACAGTCCTCGAGCTTTCACAGGGAACTTACCATCAATTCCCTCCGGCTCGGGACCTCCTCCTCCTCCCCCATCCTACATCATGACATACCACAGCTGAAATTGACGGCATGGAGAATAATGACACTGGCTTCTCCACCCGTGTAAGGAATGTCCTGTTAGATTCCAGGAAACCCACTACACGGAGGTCCTACGATTATAAATGGCATAGGTTCTGCTCTTTGCTTGGAGATGATGCCCCTCGAGCCACCTCAGTGGGTCTCGAACGAGTGTTGCAATTCCTCCTCACCCTAGCTGACTCCGGGACTTTCCCATTCTTTGTTACGAGTTTATTTGGCCGCCCTTTCGGCCTACCATGTTCTAGTTGACGGATGTACGTTGTTTTCTCATCCTATTTCAAAACGTTTTTTAAAGGGTTTGTTACACCTCTACCCTCCTGTCAAAACTCCAGTCGCTCCTTGGAACCTTCCCCTCGTTATCCGTCAGCTAACGAGGAAGCCCTTTGAGCCGCTTGCAACATGGGACCTCAAAATCCTGGCATGGAAAACAGCCTTTTTAATTGCCATTACCTCGGCTAGGCGAGTGGGAGAAATGTTGGCCTTCCGCCATGATACACTTTTCCTGTCGTTCCTGCCAGACAGAGTCCTCCTCGTCCCAGACATCTCCTTCATGCCGAAGGTGGTGTCAGAGTTCCACCTGCAGGTGGAGGTCTTCCTCCCTAACGTCTTCCCAAACCCAACATCAGCGGAAGAAAAGTTATTACACACTTTAGATGTGAAACGCACTCTCTTGTTCTACGTCAACAGAACACTCCCAATTAGACGAGACTCACAACTATTTGTCTCGTACGCTTCTCCATGGCTGGGTACTCGCATCACGGCTCAGCGCCTGTCGAAGTGGATTGTAGGTCTGATCCATCTATGTTACCAGATCGCCAAACAGCCATTGCCTGGCCCTAGCAGGGCTCATTCTACCAGGGCTGTCGCGACTTCCACTGTCTTCCTTCAGGGAGTACCCTTACCGGACATTTGTAAAGTCGCTACCTGGGCTACGCCTAACACCTTCATCAGGCACTACGCCCTAGACGTCCGAAAGAACTCTAATACCAACATGGGACGTCGCATTCTGTCTTTGGCTACGCAGTAATAGTCCTGCCAGCACCCTCCTCCAGGTAGGCTACTGCTCACTAATCTCCCATTGATGTGAAGCACAGAGACCATGTCAAAGATAAGCAGGTTGCTTACCAGTAACTGGTGATCTTCGAGTGGTCATCTGTGCATTCACACCACCCGCCCTCCTTCCCCGCTGCTGGCAGCTTCTACATTTTTGAATAGGGGTTGATTTGCGGTGGTTTGTAGGAACTGGCGGGATGTCTGCAGATCCCATTGGTGTGAATGCACAGATGACCACTCGAAGATCACCAGTTACTGGTAAGCAACCTGCTTTTCTTTAGAGTTACTAACGAATAATACTCTGGTGCTCAATGTAACTTATATGATCCTTATTGTTTGTATCAATACAACAAATACAACAAAGTACAACATAGTCTATTTCTTGCAATAACCAATAATAACAGACAATGGCATGTACTTTTGTTCCATAAAGCTTTGTGAAAGATTTTACAGCATATACTTTTGCTTAGTACAGCTTGTGAAAGATTCTGATGGGGTCCTGGTTTACTTTCAGCCTGTTTCTTGCGTTTTTCCTCAAGAGTTATACTCTAGACTCTTACCTAAGGTGCTCAGAACCTTAGACCTTTCATCCCAGCCTGAGGATGCTACAGAACAGGAGTCAGAATTCCAGTTGGGGTCAGGCAAATCGATGCCAAAACTTTCAATTTCTCACCCGGGGTTGCCTCTCCCAGCATCCTTTTATAATATAATGAAAGCAGAGTGGGAGCAACCGACAAAACCCAAGGCTAACCATCAACTCTTTTCTGATTTTAATTATTTGATATCAGAAGCCACCAAAAAAAAATGAAGTTGCCTATTGTGGATGATCCAGTTACCAGTCTGGCTTCCAGCTCGGTCCTGCCCATGGATGCAGATGGCATGTCAAAGAATCACTGTGACGGGCGCATAGAGCAGGCATTTCACAGAAATTTTGAGGCCCCATCTTATTCGTTAAGAGCATCCACTGCGAGGTCTCTATTTGCCAGAGCCGCTTATGACTGGGCAGAAAACCTAACTTTAGTGGGAAGTAGTGCACCGAGTTCAAAGATGAACTAAGGAAAATTGCACTGGTGGTTGCTTTCACTGCAGATGCTACCCTGGATGCTCTACAACTTTCAGCTAGAGCAATGGCATGCAGCGTGACGGCACGTAGGAATAACTGGCTCTGTCACTAGGACGTAGATTCCTTGGCACAAGCTAAGGTGGCGTCAGTCCCTTTCAAAGGGATTAACCTCTTTGGGGAGGGTTTCGATAGGTATTTGGTAGAGGACAAAGATAAGAAAAAAGTCCTTCCATCCAAAAAGAGAGATAGTAAGTCTAGAAAGAGATTTCAGCCCTTTCGTGACCAGAAGAGGGGACAGAAACCCTCCTACTCCAGGTCTTTCAAGCCAAAGTGGCAGCCTAGACCACATAGCAGCAGATCCTTTACTCACAACAAAGGAGACCAATCATCCAACAAAAGCACCAAGAAAAACACGCCAGCATGACTGTCTAATCCCTCAGAGTCTCTTGGGGATTGGGGGAAGACTGCAGTCATTCGCAGCTCAGTGGCATCAGACTGTAATGTACCATTGGGTCTTGGACACTGTAGCTCATGGATACAAACTGGAGTTTTCTTTCAAACCCCAAGACCGCTTCATCCAAATAGCAAGACACAGAGATCGTTAAAAACATCTTCAAACGATAACTGCCATCCAACACCTGCTGGATATTGGAGCAGTAGAAAGAGTACCAGCCACCTAACAAAGATGAGTTTACTCCATATTCTTTCTGGTCCCAAAAAAGAATGGGGACACAAGAGCAATTCTGGACCTAAAATGGTTAAACAGACACCTAAGGGACAGGAAGTTCAGGATGGAAACCCTTCGGTCCATCCTTCCAGTCATTCAGAAAGGGGACTATCTGTCCTCCATAGATTTGACAGAGGCCTACCTGCATATTCCGATTCACAAAGGCCACAGGAAGTTTCTTCGTTTTGTGTATGCAGGACAACACTTCCAGTACGGGGCTCTTCTCTTTGGACTAAAAGCCTCACCGAGGGTTTTCACCAAAGTGTTGGTTTCACTGATAGCAGTTCTCAGGATGAAAGGAGTGGAGTTGTTCCCGTATCTGGATTACATTCTGCTCAAAGCATCAACATTCTAGGAGAGTATGGAGGCATCACAACTCACGGTGCGCACACTGAGAAAAAATGGATTTGTGATCAACTTGGAGAAAAGTCATCTTCAACCAACACAGAGGTTGATTCATCTGGGAGTAGAGATAGACACCATCATGGATCGGGTTTTTCTTTCTCAGGAAAGAGAACAGAAGATTCGATCTCTGTTGACAGAAGTGCTATGCCAAACCAGGAAAGAACTTATGACACTACCCAAACTTCTGGGAATGTTGGTATCCTACCAAGAGATTGTATAATGGGCTCATTTTCCATGCCAGGCCTCTGCAGAGATTTCTACTTCCCTACCTGAAGGCTATAGCGCGCAAGAGGTTCAAGGTGTTACAACTGCCAGAGAAAGTACGTTTGCAGCTGAAATGGTGGCTGAATCCTTGTCTGTTCAAACTGGGATCTCCTCTAAGAGCTCCTCCAAGGGTCCTGATGACCATGGAGGGCAAATCAAGACCAGCAATACAGGTGGGGTGCACACTTGGGAGGGCAAATGGTACAGGGTGAATGGTCTCAGATCCTCCAAGGGTCCTGATGACCATGGATGCGAGCCTCTCAGGTGGGGTGCACACTTGGGCAAATGGTACAGGGTGAATGGTCTCAGGAAGAAACACTGAGAAGCATCAACTTTTTAGAATTCAGGGCAATAAAGCTGGGCCTTCAGAGGTTCGGAGGCTCAGCAGACAGTTGTCGGGTCAACATGTGCTTGTCAAGACGGACAATATGACGGCAAAGGCCTACGTGAACTGTCAAGGAGGAACCAGGGTGCGGACCTTGCTCAATGAAGCGGCCGAGCTAATGACCTGGGTGGAAAATCACCTATTGTCCTTGAAAGCGACCCACATGGCAGGGAAAGAACGTGCTGATGGACTGGTTAAGTCGGAGATGATTAGACCAGTCAGAGTGGGAGCTGAACAAGCAAGTTTTTCTTCAAATCTGCGACAGATTTGGAAGGGTGACGATGGATTTGTTTGCGACGGAGTCAAACTGTCAAGGTCTGGAATTTTTCTCCAGAACGAGAAACGACCAAGCCAGAGGAACAGATGCTCTGACTAGCGAATGGCCACAAGGTCTTCTATATGCATTTCTACCAAAACAGATGTTACACATGGTGATTCAGAAAATATGCCAGCAACAGGCAGAAGTGATGCTGGTAGCTCCCTTTTGGCCACGAAGAGCGTGGTTTCAAGATCTAAAAAAGTTATCGATAAGAGAACACTGGCAGCTTCCCCTCTCAGGAGGACTTGTTAGTGCAAGGCATGACACGACACTTGCAACCGGAATTGTTCAGGCTCACAGCGTGGAGGTTGAGCAGGAAGTGCTAGCGGGAATTGTTCAGGCTCACAGCGTGGAGGTTGAGCAGGAAGTGCTAGCGGGAATTGTTCAGGCTCACAGTGTGGAGGTTGTGCGGGAAGTGCTAGCGGATATTCTGACAAGGTTATCAGAAAGAAATCCACTAATAGAGTCTACAGTGCCACCTGGCAAGTCTTCCACTCCTGGTGTATTGAGAATAAGTTAGATACCCTTAAGGCCTCAGTTAAGGCCATTCTGCGTTTCTTTCAGGATGGTTTAGACCGGCGGTCGGCAACCCGTGGCTCCGGAGCCGCATGCGGCTCTTTGGAACGCTTGCCGCGGCTCCGGGAGGTGACTGTGACAGGCGGCGGCGGAGGGGGGACGCGGGGCTGCGGACAGGCGCGCAGCCTGGCCGGGCCCCCGATCGTTGAGGGTTAGGGTCCTCGCACGCGGCGCGCGGGCGGGCGAGCGTGAGGCGTCTCCTTCATTTCGCCCTCCAGCGTCACGCGGCGACCCAGCGCGCTTGCGTGAGCCAGAGACCGAGAGAAAGAGCGGGCCTCTCCTCCTCGCTCGGCAGGTGAGGGAGACACGGGGGCTGAGGGGGGGCCGCGGGTCGTCACGAAGGCGCTGAGTGTGTGCAGGCGGGGGGGTGGGGGGAAAGCTCCCGGCTCCCTCCTCCACATCGCGGGGTAGAAATCCAATCTCCTCCTG
>NW_015174285.1:835947-853932 GCF_001447785.1 Gekko japonicus | reverse complement strand
TTCAGCAGACAGTTGTCGGGTCAACATGTGCTTGTCAAGACGGACAATATGACGGCAAAGGCCTACGTGAACTGTCAAGGAGGAACCAGGGTGCGGGCCTTGCTCAATGAAGCGGCCGAGTTAATGACCTGGGTGGAAAATCACCTATTGTCCTTGAAAGTGACCCACATGGCAGGGAAAGAACGTGCTGGTGGACTGGTTAAGTCGGAGATGATTAGACCAGTCAGAGTGGGAGCTGAACAAGCAAGTTTTTCTTCAAATCTGCGACAGATTTGGAAGGGTGACGATGGATTTGTTTGCGACGGAGTCAAACTGTCAAGGTCTGGAATTTTTCTCCAGAACGAGAAACGACCAAGCCAGAGGAACAGATGCTCTGACTAGCGAATGGCCACAAGGTCTTCTATATGCATTTCTACCAAAACAGATGTTACACATGGTGATTCAGAAAATACGCCAGCAACAGGCAGAAGTGATGCTGGTAGCTCCCTTTTGGCCACGAAGAGCGTGGTTTCAAGATCTAAAAAAGTTATCGATAAGAGAACACTGGCAGCTTCCCCTCTCAGGAGGACTTGTTAGTGCAAGGCATGACACGACACTTGCAACCGGAATTGTTCAGGCACACAGCGTGGAGGTTGAGCAGGAAGTGCTAGCGGGAATTGTTCAGGCTCACAGTGTGGAGGTTGTGCGGGAAGTGCTAGCGGATATTCTGACAAGGTTATCAGAAAGAAATCCACTAATAGAGTCTACAGTGCCACCTGGCAAGTCTTCCACTCCTGGTGTATTGAGAATAAGTTAGATCCCCTTAAGGCCTCAGTTAAGGCCATTCTGCATTTCTTGCAGGATGGTTTAGACAAAAGTCTCAGCACTAGCACGTTGAGGAGACAGGCTTCAGCCATTTCTGCTGTTCAGGGAGTTAGGCATGAGAGGTCACTTCTTCTCCATCCTCACGTCAAAAGATTCTTGAGAGGTGCCTCCTTTTCTTAATCCTCCACAGGTACACAGATTTCCTACATGGAACTTGAATACAGTGCTGAGGTCACTATGTAAGGCCCCCTTTGAACCTATGGCCTCATGTCCACTTAAGAAATTGACCTTCAAGACTTTGTTTTTGGTGGGCATCACTTCTGTGCATAGGGTGTCTGAGCTTAGGGCTCTGTCTGTCAATAGGGATCTTTGTATATTCCACAAAGACAAGGCGGTTCTTTGTTTAGATCCCGCCTTTATGCTGAAGGTAAATTTGGTGTTTTATAGGTCTGAGGAAGTGATTCTCCCCGATTTCTGCCCAAATCCCACTCATGATAAAGAGAGGGAATGGCATTGCCTGGACGTGAGGAGGGCTTTTAGCTTCTATATTGATAGGACTAAGATGTTCAGGAAATCTGAAACGCTTTTCATGTCTTTCAGGAAGTCTTCTATGGGTGAACAGGTTTCTACCTCTACCTTAAGTAGATGGGTTAAGGGGTGCATCATTCTGGCGTACAGAGCCAAGGGTTTGGAACTACTGGATGGGATTGTGGCTCACTCCTTAAGGGGGGCTGAAACGTTGGTGGCATATTGTTCGTTTCCTTCTCTGGAGGCAATTTGTAGAGCAGCCACATGGAATTCTGTCCATTCATTCACCAGGCACTATAGAGTGGAAAAATTGGCATCAGCAGAGGCGTTCTTCGGCCCGTAGAGTCTTGCAACACACCCTGTAGACAGAGAAGCTTAACCCCTCCATTGGGGCAGACTGCTTTTCTACGTCCCAACTGTACAGACTGTCCCATGATCTGAACCACTGGAGAATGGAAGATTTTGTTCACTTACCATGAAGCTTCCTTGAGGTGGGTTTGCTTCGCCGTTTGGCATGGGATGTTGCAAAGTTGAAATGTTAGCTGGATACTTTAATGAAAATTATTCGGGGAAAGGGGTTTTACTTGCCCTCAGTTCCTCGGTCCAACACTTGGTTATTCCCTAGCCAGGTTCTCTTGAGTGTGTGTTAATGGTTCTGTGATAGTTTATGTGATAGTTTATCTGGTTTGGAGAGATGGTCTTCTAGTGGTGTCCAGATGGGGTACAGCGAGCTTGAGCATGACCTGGGAAGCCTTCAGGGGATAAGCCCCTCCCCACACGGATCTAAGCTTGGAGCCGACCCTGCAGTTGGAGGAGGAGCTTATCCCCAACTGTACGGACTGTCCCACTCCTAAACCACTGAGAAAGGAAGCTTCACAGTAAGTGAACAAAATCTTCCATTGTTCCTTTGATGTATCAGGGACAAAGTCACCTAGAATCTCTTTAGTGAGACTTTCTACATTAGGGAGATACTGTTGGGTAGATAATGGAATTAAACCTGTGTAGTATGGTAGTACATGATGATCTTCCAGATTTATTTAAAAGTGACTAATTTAATTGTTCAATTAATCTTTAGTGCTAGAAATGATGATTTAGTTGAAGATACGTGTCTCCAATTTCTGTTTTCTGTGACAGAGAGATTTTTCGGATTCTGGACCTAATGAAATTGGACATGGTAAATTTTACCATTCAAGCCCTCCGACCTTATCTCCAACAGCACTCTGTCCAGTATGAGAGGAAAAAATTCCAGGAGCTCATGAACAAACTACCAAGTGCATTTATTGAAGGTGACTGCTGCTAGATCCTTTCTGTTGAGGGGGCCAGAATCAAGTCCTCCCTGTGCACTTTATGCTAAAAAAAACATGAATGCACAAAGGAAACAGTGAATTCCAAATAAGCCAGTTTATAATTGAATAGCTTCTGGGAATTAGGACTCTTCTCTGCCGGTACTGCTATTACTAATACAAGATTAGTTGTTCACAGTTGTCTGATTCCCCACACTGTGGCTCATTGCATACATAGCAGACTGACAGCATCCCTCCTGTCCTCATACCTCCTCTTCCCCACTTTTCAGTTATGGAGATAATTAACGGGACCGTGCTGCCATTTTCATTAAGCTAGAGCAAAAACACGGTTTGAAATTATAATCGGAAACTGGTTTTGTGCTAACTGTCGTTAGTGAAGATGTCAGGGAAGATACAATGTTAATCATAGTTAACTCCAAAACTTTAGGGGGGGGGAAGCTGGTAAAAAAAAAGAGAGGGACAGCTTTTAGTTAAGGCAATCCAATGGAAAAATCAAGACAGCGGAACTACCAAAAGAAAAAGTGTCAGTGTTAGTGACTTGTCTTCTAATAATCTCTATAAGTTGCACAGATTCAATGCAGTTTTAATGCTGAGTTACTGAAGATCCCAGTGAGCTGAAGCTCTCTTCACTTATCTTCTGGCATAAAGCATGGAGGCGGTTTTGGAGTGGATGTGGGATAATAAACTGAAGGTTAACCCTGACAAGTTGGAAGTGCTACTGGTGGGTGGAAGGTCTGAACCCAGGATTTATGGTGTTGCCCATTCTGGATAGGGTTGCGCTCCCCTTGAAGGAACAGGTGTGTTGTCTGGGGGTGTTTTGGACCCAGGCCTACTCTTAGATATGTAGGTGGCAGTTGTGACCAGGAGTGCAGCTTCAACTAGTTAGCCAGCTGCAGGCTTTCCCGGGCAGAAAAGATCTGACCACTATGTTTGCATGCCCTGGAAACAGCTACATGGAGCTGCCCTTGAGAAGTGTTCAGATACATCAGTTGGTACAGAATGCTGTAACCAGGATGTTGATTGAAGGGTGTCGTAGGGACCATATCACTCCAGTCTTGGCCTACACTGGCTCCCAATTTGCTTTTGAGCACAATACAAAGTGCTGGTCTTGACCTTCAAAGCTCTGTATTGCTGGTCTTGATCTTTAAAGCACTATATTGTTTGGAACCAACATACCTGCCCAATCACTATGGTCCTCTTCAGAGGCCCTGTTTTGGGTGGCCTCATCTTTTGAAGTTAGGCAGGTGGCAAACTGGGAGAGGGCCTTCTTGGTCATGGCACCAAAGCTCTGGAACCTTCTTCCAAAGGAGATTCGTCTGTTCCCTTCTGCCAACAGGTGATGACTTTTTTGTCTTGCTTGGCATTCCCTCAGTGAGCCCTCCCTTCCTGACCAATGTTTTAATTGCTGTTTTTATATCTTTGTATGGATTTTAACTGTTTTTAATTTGTTTTAAAGATGTATGTTTGAGGGGGGTTGATCTTAATGCTTTAAAAGAAACTCTGGACTTAATAAAATCTGGAGAACTGGGTTCGATTTCCCACTCCTCCACTTGAAGCCAGCTGGGTGACCTTGGGTCAGTCACAGTTCTCTCAGCCCCCAAAATAAACCTAGCTCACCACAAAAAGAGCTAGAGTTTCAGGCTGCCAGACAATCTTCAGATCTCCTAGCTATACTACTGGGCTTATTGTGAAGATTTCTTCTCATAAGTAGATGAGAAGGTGACCTTGTGTGTGTGTTGTGCCTCCTCCTTGCTCTGTGGGCAGGGCATATGCAAATTTTTGGCAAAAGCTTCCACTTAGCCCAAGGAGGCACCCCACCTCCCCAGTTCATGTCTTGCCAAACTTCAGAGGACACAGCTCCACCTCAGCATAACCTTATCAGCATATCAGTCTGTTCTACCTTGGAGACCTGCAACTGGAGATACTATCATATTGGAAAAAATAACAAACAATGGTTGTATGCAGACTCCCTGCCTCAATGGGTAGTTCCTCTTTGATATCTTCCCAGCCAACTAGGGTGGCAAAGAATACCTTCCCATCCAGTGATGAGAAGAAACCTTTAAAGTAAGCCCAGTGTTTCATTCTCCAGTCAGTGGGGGAAGTTATCCTTGTGTGGGATCTCGAAAAGCTCCCCTCTCCCTGGTGGGTATAGGATAGAGGAGAGGAATTACTGAGAAACCATCCTTTGGATCATTTGTTTGCCAAATGCTGCCTCTGCTGAGGCCAAAGTGTCAATTTTATAATGCCTCACAAAGGTAGAGGCCAGTGCCCAAGCTGCTACCCTACAGGGTTCTGCAATAGATGCATTGGTGGAAAGGGCTGCAGAAATAGCAGCTGGTCATGTAAAAAGGGCTGTCACTTTGGCAGGCATCAGAAGATGCTGTACATCATAAATAGATGCATGCCTTAATTCACCTGTTATGGTAGATTATGCCTTCTTTCACATGGAATTGGGTGAGAAAATGAAGAGAGCATTTGAAGATCTAAAGGCTTATGTCTCTAATGTAGATTCAGAGAGCCCTCCAAAAGTCTAACTTGAGCCAGTCAGGTTCCTTAGGATGGCTAGAATGTGGGCAGAAAGAGGGAAGCCGAATTTCCTGATCCCCATGAAAGCTAGAATTTTGGAATGAAGGGTCAGTGTGCAGGATCACCCAATCCTCTTGAAAGGAACAGAGATCTTTGATAGAAAGGGCAGCAAGTTCTGAGATTCTCCTAGCTGATTTAATTGCTATGAGAAGGGCTAGCTTGAAGGACAGGATTCTTAGCAAAACCTGTTACTCCTATCAGCTTTATGAAATAATATTCTTGCCTTTGGTATGATTGTGGTAATTATCATCAAAGGCAGAGCTAGCGTGGGGTACAGAGAGAATCTGCTATCAATGTTTATGGAGATAGTCCCTTTAAGACCCTTGGTTGAGTAAATAGCCTAAATTGTAAAAAGAAATGGGTTTTGTTAAGGAAAAACAATAATTTGAATATTTATCCAATCAATCCAATCAAGATTTGCAAGCATACAAGAAGATATAAAAAGGAGTTAGCAGACAAATAGAAAGGATGGGGGAGATCAGGGTGATACTATACCTATCCTGTAGAGGTGATGAGGTCCAGAGGTTGGAGAGAGAAGATGCATGGACCCAACCAGTGAAACCATGAAAGACCTGAGTTATGATCAGAGGTAATAGCTTTGTGCACACCCAGATATCACACTGTGCATGTCCAAGACTGGGTATATTTATACCCAAAATGTATCCTGAGTGTATGCTGAAGTGTGGAGGCTAGTTTCACAATGGGTTGATGGGATTCCTGTTGTGGAACAATAGCGTGGTCTGGCGTTTCCCAGGTGCCAGACAATGGAGGTGATGTTTCTTAATGTGTGCCAGAATTAACCTGAATGGGGACCATTCTCCCTCTGAGAGGAGGACATCTTGATGGGTGTTTCCTACCCTATCCTTAGGGAGGCAGGAACCAAACTTCACTTCCTGTCCTCTCAGTGGGATAAATTCAGTTTTGTTCCTGCCTCCGTAGTGAGACCAGCATGAAGTTGGCACTCGTGCCTTTTTTGACTATTGTCTGATTCTACTGGCTTTCTGAATTTTACCCTTAACTCTGTAACTGTCCCTCCTTCTCTGCCGCCTCCTCCCTCGCTTGTTTTCTTCTGCCTCCCACCTTTTTTCTTTCTTTGCCTGAACCTCCGCCAGTCGCTCTGGCCTGGAGCATGTCAGACAGGTAGACAGATTCCTTGTAGAAAATGAGAGGGAAGACGCTCTGCCGCTAGCACAACCCAATATGGGCAAAATTAAAGCTGCAGCCTCTACCTCCGCCACCATGGCAGGCCTTGCCGCGACACAAGGGAAGCGTACCAAAAAGCAGCACCATTCTCCGCCCGTGGAGCATGCTGCGGGTACCATCTTGGATTAGGCAGCAAAGCGGAAACCCTCTCAGGAAACAGGGGAGGGCTGCAGGGTGGCTGTCGCTGCTACCATAAGCCAATTTTATACCTAATGACGGCGTCCCAGACATTCCCAATGCCCAGGGCACTATGGCGACGCCTTCTGACGATGGAGCATCACCTATGGGTCTACTCGTGAGTAACCCCAAAAGGGGCGCGGACACGATTTTAATGCCAGAAATGATGCAAACCTTCAGGCAAACCATGAGGGAAAAAATTTCTAACTTTCATAGGGATTCCCCAGTAGGGGATGGTAGCCACTTTCCCTCTCATAGCCCTCTACCCCCAGGGAGAACTGGACAGACCTTACCCTGAGGAGGAAAGGCCTCACTGGCCGACCAAGGCAGCTAGAAAAGATAATTTCTCTTGTATGAGGGACTGTTCTGTGTGGGATCTTTCACAGATTGAGGACAACGAATGGGGGATGGGGAAAAAGGGGGTTTCTATCACAGGAGGAGGAAGGAGAGGAGATGGAGGTTCGAGAGCCCACTATGAGATTTTTCAAACCTGACGACTACCAATATTAACTTAAAAATACCTTTTTTGCCTTGGAGCTCCATCCCAAACCTAAGGCAGAAGACTCCTCCAGCCATGATCCTGCAGATGGGTCTAGTCCCTGAGGGAGCAAAGACTTTCCCCAGGACCCCCGGGATGGAGAAATTTTTCCCTTTCCCTGAATTCTTAGAAAAACAGTTGGTTAAGGAATGCTATAGCTAAGCATTACCCTTCTAATATTAAGAAACTGTATGTCTTGCCTAATTTTACTCCTAAGTTCTTACAGGTCCCCCTAGTGGATACACCGATAACAGCACCCTAAACGTCTGGCCTCCTCTCTGAAGATGGAGAGGGAATGGTAAGAGATAGACTAGATAGAAAAGCAGAATTTGCACTGCGCAAGGCCACGAGGCCACAGCTATGACGATCAGAGCTTCAGCCACCGCCACCGTGGTAGCAAGAGCATCCATAGCCTGGTCCAAGAAGCTTGTCCAGCTGATTGCCAACAGATGCTTGGCAGAGGGAGCAAACAGGCTACTGCAGGCCTCTTCCTTCCAGGTTGACTCCACATTGGATGCCATGATCTTTTCTTCTAGGGTGATGACTTCAACTGTAGCTGCCAGAGCAGCCTTTTGGCTCTGGGTGTGGCAGGCCGATCTACATGCCAAAGCCATTGTCACTGCGTACCCCTTTCAGGGCTACTGCCTGTTTGGAGACTCCTTAGTCAAGATCCCCATCGAAATGAAGGATAAGAAGAAGGCAATGCCAAAGTTGCTGGGTAGACCAGACAGAAGAGGCACAGGCAGTTTCTCCTTTCGCAGCCAAAGACCCTTTAACATGTTCAATCGAGATATTAGACAACCTTGATGGGGAACATCCAGACAAAACTTCAGGAGAAATCCCTTCACAACAGTCCAGGCAGACCTTTCTCCCCTAGGGATGACAAATCAGGAAGAGACAACAAAGCTCCCAAGACATGTCTATATCTCGGCGCCAGTGGGGGGGGACACCTATTGCTATTTCACCAGGAAAGGGTCAAGTACAATGCAGACATCTGGTCTCGGGAAGTCACTTCCAAAGGCTACTCCATCAAATTCCTAAGCAGACTCCCTAACCGCTTCGTCCCCTAACCAATAATAAAGGGCTCCGTCAAACTACAAAGAACTCTGGATGCTATTCATCATCTATCCAGCGTCCTGGCCATAGAAGGTTCCCCTTCCCGAGAGAGATCAAGGTATTTACTTTATCTTTTTTACCATTCCAAAAGAAACAGAAGTTGGAGGGCCATCTTGGACTTGAAGTTCCTAAACAAATTTGTGAGGTTACCCTTCACTCCATCACAGAGGCCCTACAACCAGGGGAGTTCCTGACATCAATAGACTTGACAGGTGTATACCTACATGTCCCTATCTTCAGCTCTCAACACAAGTCTATACAGGACACATCAGACACTATCCAATGTCTACAGAATCTCGGCTTTCTGGTGAACCTTCAGGAGATTCCTCTGACCCCATCTCAATCAATAGAACACTTAGGGGTGATCTTGGACACTTCTCAAAATCGCATGTGTCTCCCCAGTGCCAAGGCGGAGAAAATCCGGTCGTTATGCCGCCAAATCATCAAGAGCAAACAGTCTTCGCTGATTACCCTTGCCAAGCTGATGGGTCTGTTCGTCTTACATACACACTGTTCCTTGGACTTGCTGGCATGCGAGACCTCTTCAACAGCTTCTGCAACCCTACTAGTACAGAATCATGAGACAAGAAGATCTACAGGTCAGGATCTCTTTCAAGATATAACTCGGTCTTTCCTGGTGGACCAAAACACTCAGTCTCTTGCCTCCTGCCGTTGCGAGAGGGTTAGGACCAAATCTGGCGCCAGCTTACCTTGTTCCACGTGGGATATTGGGAGTCAGCGCTCGACCGCTCCGTGTCCCACTTTCTCTGACGCCTGCCCAATGCCGGTTAGGTAGAGACCGAGTTCTCCCCACCGTAGCGTCTCCTCGCCTCCGCTGAAAGCAGGGCCGGCAAGAGAACTGGATGCCTACAAGGGGATAAGCCCCTCCCCGCCTGAGTCAAAGATTGGAACCGACCCTGAGGAAGGAGGAGGAGCTTATCCCAGTAGTTCGGAATGTACCACTCCAGAACCACAGAGAAAGGAAGATTCACGGTAAGTGAAAGAAACCTTCCGTTCCTGGTGGACCAAAACACAGCACCTCCTAAGGGATCAAATGTACTGCTCAGAGGACAGCAAGCGGATTATTACGGACGCCAGCCTCCAGGGCTGGGGTGCTGTTCTTCTCAACACTCTAACTCAGAGCCTACGGTCCGGAGAGAAGAGATTGCCCATAAATCTCTTAGAACTGAGGGCCATTTGGTTGGCTCTCCTCCACTTCCATTCACGAGTGTCTGAACAGAACATACTAATCAGCAGGTCACACCCAACAGCAGAAATGCACAGCACAGCTCATTAGCATATTAGGCCACACCCCCATGTTACCAGAAGTGTGGTCATCCAGTCACACCTACCTTTTGCTCCTTATTCTGTTTACCTTGTTTGTTGTCCAGGGCTCTTTTTGTAGCAGGAACTCCTTTGCATGTTAGGCCACACACCTCTAATGTAGCCAATCCTAATGAGTTTCTGCTGTTAGGTGTGGCCTATTATGCTAATGAGTTCCTGCTGGGTGTGGCCAACTCAGGAACCAGCTGGAACTTCGTTCCTGTGCGTTCCTGCCGAAAAATAGCCCTGCTAATCAGAACGGACAATATGGCTGCCAAGTCCTACATAAACAGCCAGGGGGAGTTCCAGATCCTCACGTCTGCACTGAGAAGCATCACAGTTGTTCCTATGGGTGGAACTCAACATCGCCCCCATCAGAGCAGAGCACATAAAAGGAGCCCTAAATACCCAGGTGGATTGGCTCAGCTGTTGCCATTGCAAGAAGGAGAATGGTCCCTGGAACAAGATCTGCTACAGATGATTGTAAGTAGATTCGGTCTCCTGATCGTGGACCTGTTCGCATCCCCACTCAAATTCAAGGTGAGAAGGTTCCTCACCAGACTCTTATCTCCACAACGCAGAGGCGAAGGATGCACTGATGTCTCAGTGGCCCTCCGGTCTCCTAGTTGCATACCCACCGACTCCTGTTTTACCAAGACTTTTGAGGAAGATACAAGAACAGAGGGCGGACGTAATAGTTTGTGGCCCTGTACTGGCAACAGAGGCTGTGGTTCTCAGAGCTCTAGTGTCCCACACTACAACCACCCTTCCATCTACTAGTGACACTGGACATGCTGACACAGGGTCCAATCTGGCACCCAGATCCAGGTTGGCTTCACTTGACCACCGGGCGATTGAGCGGGAAAAGCTTCTCATATCCATCGCTTTCTTAAGGGAACGTCCCTTCAGGGCTCACTGACATCCCACAGGTTCCCGACGTGGTGACTAAATGTGATCATCAATGCCTTGACCAAGCATCCCTTTCAACCTATCAGGGAGGTTCTCTTGAAGTGGCTACGGATGGAAACATTGTTCTTAGTGGGTGTAACTTCAGCTCGTAGGGTGTCAGAGCTAGGAGCTCTTTCTGCCAACCCTAGACTTTGTGTGTTCCATAGGACAAGGTAGTGGTGTCCACAGATCCTACCTTTCAGCCTAAAGTGAAGTCTCGATTCCACAGATCTCAGGAGATATGTCTTCCTTCCTTTTGCCCAAATCCGTCTCAACCAAAGGAAAGACAATGGCACTCATTGGATGTGCAACAGGCTCTGAAGACCTTCCTCCACCGCACACACAGCTTTAGGAAGTTGGAATCGCTGTTTATATCCATTTTACCCCCCAATTACCTGTGTTATTAAGGCAAGATGAGATGTTATTAAGGCAAGATGAGATTAAGGCAAGATGAGATTCTCAGTCTCCCAGCAAAAGCGACTGTTTAAGCTAAGCCTGGCTTCATGATGAGGGCACTGCTTTAGGAGATTCAGAGGTTGTTTTGGGGTGTCTCTGTCTTGGGAAAGACCACCCCAGGTGCAGGGCACAAAAGGTCTGTTAGAATCGACCTCAGAGATTCAAATGGAGGCTTATGTAGAAACCTCAGCACCTTGTGGAAGTCCCATGTAGGAAAATGAAGTTGAATGGGAGGACTGAATATTGTTTCTCCTCTTAGGAAATGTTTTCTGTGTCTGTGTCTGGGGAAAGGTTTGTCCAGCAATATGATGGAGAACCACTGAGAGTGTTAGGGCTGAGACCCTGTTCTGGTCTGTCTTGGAGGAAGTGAATAACCTCTGGAACCCCTGCATCAGTAGCTGTGGTTTTCTTTCTGTGGTACCAGCTATGAAAAACTTTTCAAGTGATCTCATATATTCTTTGATTCAAGGGTCTTCTGGATACCAGGATCACTTTGATGACTTTTTCTGGGTAGCCATGGCACTCTAATACCCTCCTTTCAGTTTCCACATAGAGAGGCAGAGCCAATCTGGATAGGGATGGAACGTGTGTGTGTGGGCTGCACAAAATTATTGTGGGCCGCTGAAATGGATGTTGTGCCATTGTTACCAGGTCAGAGAAACAAGGACTCCTTTGCCACTGGGGTGCAATGGGGATTACTCTGTCTGCTGCCTCTTTCCATACGCTGCTAAAAATTCTGGCTATGATTGGGACTGGAGGAAAGGCACCCTTTGGCCAATGGGCTGAGAGTGCATCTGCCCCTTTGGACAGAAATCTGGACTGGAACCTTGGCCCCTGGGTCCAGGTCCTGTCAACTAAGCCAGTCTGCCTTTAGATTGTAAATGCCCTGAAGGGTGCTTGGAGGGAGGGCTAGGTGGGCCTCTGCCCACTGAAATAGATGGGTTACTTCCTTCTGGAGGGATCAAGACCTTGTGCCTCCCTGACAGCTGATGTGCACCTTTGCTGTCAATGTTGTTGGTGATAACTAGAACATGAGAGTGCTCTATTGCATGTTGGAAGAAGAGAAGTGCGAGCCAAATTGCTATGTGCTTTCTCTGAGTTGCTCCACTTTCCTTGGGCAACTAAGTGTTGGCAATGTACTCTCTGGCTGAGAAGACTGGCATCTATGATGATTTCCACTCTGGGTAGTTCTGGGAAGGGAATGCCCATTGTCAGATGGGAGACTTGGAACTACCATTGGAAGGAAACCTTCTACTATGGATTGGATGATTTCCATGCATAATTCTCTCTTATGAGTTGTTGAGGTGCTTTAGGTCCAGAATTGTCCAATTGCTGCTTTTCTTGGGCATGACAAGGTAGAGTAGGTTCTGGAAAATCTTTCACTCTCTGGAACTGGTTCTATTGCTTGAATCTCTGGCAGGTGAGCAATGGCTTGGAGCATAGGTTGATGTTGTTGGGGCTTGTTGGGCCTTGGGGATGCCAGGAATCTGTCCCTAAAGTGTGGTAAAGGTCTATGGTATATCCCTGGTTGATAATCTGGTGGGCCCACTTGTGCTGGATGGTGCAAAGCCAAGTTGTTGCAAAGACCTGGCGTCAACCTCCTATTATGGTGTCAGGAAAAAAAGGGCTTCTTTCCAGACTTGCCGTCTGTGGGGGGCACTGGTAGGTGGAGATGAGGGATTGGCACAAACCAGGAAAATGCAGTTTGATCTGTGGCTGAACCACAAACCAAACCGGTTTGTGGCCTTGCAAACCCCGTTAAAAGGGACTGCAGTCTCTTTAAACAGGGTTTGCAGAAAGCCTGAAAAACAGCTAAGGGGGGGGAGCAGCTTGCAGGGTGTAAATCCAATCTCTTCTCTTCTGGATTGGCCTGTAAATCTCAGAAAGGAGATAACCTTCCCTAAGAGGCACAAGAAATCCTCACTTTGGAACAGTCTTGTGGAGGCTGGGCTGGATGAGGTTATGTCTTCCCCTGACCATTCCACTTCTTCCTTGTATGAAACCATAGAATCAGTATAAGAGTGTAATAACTCTGAATAGCCAGAGGGAACAGGCCTGGAGAGTAATGGTGGGGTGGAGCACTGGCCTTGTTGCTGGTGGAACTAGAAGAAGAGCTGTACTGGCAGGTTCTATTGGAGTTTTTGGAGTCCTGGGAGAAACCGATTTCTCAAGAGGAATGGCGTTAGTCTCCTGGGAGGAGAGGGGGAGATGGAGGGAGAAGACATTTTCCCTCTTTCTATGGTATCACCTTTTTGCTCTCAGGTCCTGATTAGCATCTTTGACCACTTTCTTTGTAATGTAGGCACAGAGATCTGGGGAAGCCCCTGAGCTGGCTCTGCTGGAAGGGCAGGGTAAAAATCTAATAAATTAAATATAAATAAATAATAGTGGGTGGAGGGGGAGGAAAGAGCCACCCTCTGAATGCAAGTGCAACATCTGGTATTTTGGAGCTCCCTTTCCGTGGTCACAGCTGGAGATGGGGGACACACCCTCTTGTGGTGATATTTGCTTGGGCCTCCTGGCCTTGAAAAGCAGAGGGGAAAAGCATTGGTGGCTCCATTGAGCTTAGACCCCTGTCTGCCCCTGAAATCTTGAGGTAGGAGAGGAGAGCAGCAGCTGAAGGAGAGGCAGTTAGCGTCGTCACGGACGTTTGAATTGGAGGTGCAAAGGATGAAGCTGTTGTGCTGTCCTGTTGTAGCGTCTCCACTGTAGAAGCTGCCTAAGAACATTTTTGTCTGAGGCATTTTTTGCTTTTTCGCTCCAGGCTCTTCTGCTAGAGAGTGAGAGGCACAAGAAGCTGAAGACTATTTCTTTTGGTGTTTCAACATTATGTCCTGCTAATCCCTTAATGAAGCAAGAGAGCTGGAAATTCGACCACTCAGTGGGCAGAACATGGACTGGGGAAGCAGAGTGCCTCCTTAGGTTAAGTAGAAGCCTTTGCAAAAAAACAAAATTGCATATGGCGCAAGGAGGAGGCATAACCCATACACAGATACTTTCCCCCACTGATTGGCAAATGTGGTTTTATCATGTGTGTTTTAAATTATTAGCCAACTTGGTGGCACTTGTGAGGGCAGAAAGCAAGATACGAATTTTGCAAACAAATCAATAAATGATTTTTCCAACACCTCCCTCCAAATGCCTGCTTGGCTGTTGAAGATATAAGTAAAAGCATGAAGGATCTACAAGGAGCAACTTATGCAGACATACATACTTATCAAGTACTTCTGTCAAACCTCTTTCTCCACTATTGTACTCCAGGCAACTTGGCTCATACAACTGAGTGGCTGCGCACAGCAGCAGCTAAAGTATCAAGTTCTGATTTGCTACCATCTTCATCCAACTCTGAGACCAGTGGATCATCAGTTCCACCACGTGAAGTGGCTGCTGGAGAAGTTTCAATCTGTAGTCCTACTGCTGTATTAAACCAAGCATACATGGACTTGCTGCATTGGGAGCCAGGAAAAGACTATCCTGAAGTAAGAGGATAATATGCATATTTTCCCTTGCTCTGGCAATGTGAGAACAGACACTAGCTCTAGAAAGTTATGTTTTGAGATTGTGTTTTCTTTTGTAGACTATGTTGATGGACAAAGAGCGTTTACGAACCCTTCAGATGCAAGTGAATCAACTGGCCATTATTGCAGCAGTCGTACTAGTGAGCAGCAACATATGTGGAAATGTGATGTCCAATTCACCGGGTTGTGTAGATAGACTGAAATGGGTAACAAAAGCCCTCATAGAAGGGCTTCCCAACACAAGGTAAGTTGTTTAAACTTTGATGAAGGAAGGAGGCTCTCACCTCAGCCTCCTGGGGATGCATATTGTTGAAGGGCTGTAGTCCTCTCACAGAATAGGAACCATGGGGGGCAAGCAGACAGGACTAGGCTTGTTCCATAACACCCACCCTAATGCTGTTTGTGAACAGACTATGTTTCTCTAATACAGGGAACATACCCAGCTTAACATTTCTAGGAAAGTCACGACTTTAGTAGGAGCAGCAGCTAATTGTAGGATCTTCTTCGTGGTCTCTGTGTATCACAACCACGGGATTATGCACCTGCGCTGATCCGAATCGGTGGTATGCAAAGCTCACAAAGGGATTTTTGTGCCTCTCTTCCAGGCATGCACGGGAACACTGCACATGCCCAAGGAGGAGGGGCACGGACATCCCGCCAGTTCTCTTCTGACCGCCGCGCTGTTAACAGTTTGTTTCTGCCGGTCGGTGAAGAAATGTTTTTTCCTCTCACGAGGGATACTCCAAACCTAGTTTTCTTTTCTTCGCTTCCAGCGTTTATTTTATTTCTTATTATTATCTTTAAAAAGAGAGAGAGAGAGACTTTTCATTGAGGGTTGCCGCTGCCTCACGCAGCTTCCTGCCCTTCTCCCCCCACACACTCTCTTCTTGAGGTAAAAATTTCCTCACCTCAGCGAAGGACCTTTTTCTTGTCTTTTGGGCCCCCCACACACTCTCTTCTTGAGGTAAAAATTTCCTCACCTCAGCGAAGGACCTTTTTCTTGTCTTTTGGGCCTTTTTACTCTTTTATGGCCAAAAGAGGGGGTTGTTTTAAATAGTGTGTTGGCTGTGGCAGTAAACTTGCCCCTCATGAAGGCCACACACTCTGCATTATTTGCCTTGGGGAAACTCATCGCCCAGATGCTTGCCACCATTGTGCGAAGTTCTTGAACCAAACTTGCAAGAACAGAGCCGCGAGACTTCAAGTAGCGCTTTGGGAATTGGCATTGTCCCCTGTGCCTGTGGGAAATATGTCGGCTGAGACTCCTGCACCCTCCTGCCTCATCCACCTCTACGCCAGCTAAAAAGAAGAAAAAGGAGAAGCACGAGAAACCTAAGTCTTCGCTCACTGGCACTATGCGTCGGTCTCAGAAAGTGAGCAGCGATAATGTGCAATTGGGCTCTGCATTACCCCCTCTCCAGCAGGCGCAACCTGATGTCGTTGATACCCCAATACCGGAGCTGCCTACAATTGAGTTACTGAACTCACCAATCCGGCACCTGAACCCCCCGTATCGGAGGCTTCTGTAGATTCCGGACCAATTTCTGCCTCACCACTTGAAGTTGAGGAAATGGTTCCGCGTTGGCCTCGTGCACATCGTTCCCAGTCGGTGATTTCCTGGGAAAGTGATTGGTCGGCACCGGGCTCTCGACACCATCAATCCTGATTGCCCAGAGACCACGAATGTCGATATTGACCTGAGGAGTGCCCAGATTACCGTCATTCCAGGCCCATGCTCTCGTACTCGCCTAGACGGGAATTGCAACTGCACTCTCCAACCTACTTTGACCCACCGATGCTGTGGGATCGTAGTGGGCAGATGCCTTGCTGGTTCACATCGTACCCAATGCCGGCATCCATGCCATGGCTGACGCCTAGGCCACAGTCGGGCTGGGACCGTGGATCACGTCGTTCATGCTCTTCCCACCGTAAATCTAAGCCTTACGCATCACAATCCAAAGCCCCAGAGGAACCTTGTTGCCCACCCTCTCCTCTCTGTTCCACCCCTGCTTTACCACTGAAAGTAGCCCCAATACTGGATACTCCTGCAGCTCCGGTATCGCCTGCCGTATCATTCATCTCTGATACTGACACTGATGATTCAAAAAGCCCCGAATCGCCTGAAGATCCGTCACTAAAGGCTACAGTATTGGACAATCTGCCGATCTCGCCTTCTGAGGATCTCTCTTCATACAGAGATTTGGTCAAGAGGATGGCACATTCCCTGGGCATGTTGATCGTCCAACCCCAACCCTCAGTGTCGGACGCTGTCTTTGATGTCGTGCAGAACGATACCTCCACCTCGATAGCTCTCCCGATGTCAACCGTCCTCCTACAGGCGTCTAAGGCCCCGTGGGACAAGCCTTCCTCTGCTCCAGTCTCGTCCAGACATCTGGATCACATGTATCGGGTCCAGGAGATGGGGGCGGAATTCCTCCATATCCCCCCCAAGCCCAACTCCTTGGTCGTGTCATCCGCCTCAAAGAGTAAATGGACCCTTGCTACCCCTTCTGATAAGGAGAGCAAGAAGTTAGACTCCATTGGTCATCGTTTTTACTCGGTGGGAGCCCTCGGCACTAAAACATCTAATTATGTCGCTTGTATGGGCTGCTACCAGTACTCGCTCTGGGAGCGCTTTACCGACTTTCTGACCTCAAGTGCCTGATGACAAACGTCAAGAGGCCAGGAAGCTGCAAAAGGAAGGCTTGCTGCGCTCTAAACAAATCATCAACTCATCCAAACATACCCTGGACACCTTTTCAAAAACAATGTCATCTGCAGTTGCCCTTCATAGGCACTCCTGGCTGAGGACCACCACACTCCCTGCTGATATCAGGGCGTACATAGAGGACTTACCTTTCGATGGCCAAGGTCTCTTCCATGCGTCCACTGATTCAACACTCCAGGAAATAGATAAGAGCATTAAGGCTTCAAGGTCGCTGGGGGTCTCTGCCCACTCTAAGCCTTTTCGTCCTTGCTCGTGGTCTCATTACGGCTCCAGACGCCAATACGCTAAGCCATCCCCGGATGAAAGTTACAGGCCACATTGGTCGCCATCTGTGAATAGGCAGCAGTACCAGGCCAGACAGAGATACAGTTCTGGACAGCAGATTGTCAGACCAAAACAACCCAAACCGGGCAAGCAGGGCCTTTGACTTCCGCCTGTCTACCTCTCCCGACCCTACCCGCCTCCATCCATATTTAGAGGCATGGGCCACCATTACGTCGGACCAATGGGTCCTTTCCATCTTAGCCAAGGGCTATTCCATTGAATTCATAGAACTCCCACCTCTTCCTATAGTCATCATCACTACCCCGTCGTCATTCCTCCTCGAGGTCACCACACTTCTGTCAAAGGGTGCTATAGAACCCGTGCCTCTAGATCACCAGGGACTCGATATTTATTCCCGATACTTCGTGGTTCTCAAGAGGGACGATGGGCAGAGGCCGATCTTAGACCTTCGTGGCCTCAACACCTATATAA
>NW_015174285.1:823712-835586 GCF_001447785.1 Gekko japonicus | reverse complement strand
CTTCAAGCCTCTAAGGATGTCCCAATCGGTTGCTTTTTCCCCACCACAAGAGGTACGTGACTCCCTACTGTGCTGGATGCAGTCAGACAACCTGACGGAGGGGATCCCATTCCGTCCTCCCACTCCTACTCTCACCCTCACAACTGACGCTTCACTGTGGGGCTGGGAAGCCCACTTAACGGCCTCTCCATAGGTCACAGGTGGGATGCTGTATCCTCAAAGGGACACATAAACTTTCTGGAACTGTTGGCAATAAAATTGGCCCTTCAATGTTTCCAGCCTCTGCTCGCAGGACAATGCGTAACTGTCTTAACCGACAATATGATGGCCCTCAGTTACGTTAACAGGCAGGGTGGAATGGTCTCCCGCAGTCTCTGCCTCCTGGCTCTGGACCTTTGGGCCTGGTGCATGCCTCTGCACATCTTTCCCATTGCCTCACACATCGCTGGCAAGGCCAATGTGCATGTGGACCTGCTCAGCAGGGGTCTCTCTCAGCATCGCAACTGGGAGCTGAACTGGACTTACCTACATCCCGTCTTTCAAAAGTGGGGTACGCCTGTTAGCCAAATTGCCTTAAATTCTCAATTAATATTGGGGAATGTTTTGCTGCAGGGCGGCTCAGGATCCCAGGGCTTTGGGAGACAGACTCCTGTACCCATGGGACAACAACTTCCTATATATGTTCCCGCCTCTGCCTCTGTTGCTGAGAACGGTCCAAAGACTCATGAGGGTCCATACGAGGTGCATCCTGATCACCCCCTGGTGGCTGAAGCAACCTTGGTTCGCCAATCTCCTCTCGCTAGCCGAGGCACACTATCCCCTCCCACAGGTGCCAGATATGCTCCTGGCGGAGGGAGGAGCCCTCCTATTCCACGAGGTGTACAAGCTCAAGTTAACATCTTATCTCGTGGACACTTAACTTTCTCTGACAGAATCAACACTGTGCTACTCAATGCCAGGAAAGATTCTACGCGACGTTCCTACAGTGGGATGTGGGCCCACTTCTCAGCCTCCATACACCCCACTGATGTCCCCTCGGCTTCTGTCAGGATTGACCAGGTCATAGACTCTCTGCTATCACTGGCAGAGAAGGGGCTCTCGCACTCCTCACTCAGGGTATATTTGTCAGCTATTTTGGCCTACCACCCGGGCTTCGACGGTTTTTCTGTTTTTTCTCACCTGGTCACAAAGAGGTTTATGAAGGGTCTCCTCCACCTGTATCCACCAATCCGCTCACTGGTACCCTTGTGAGATCTACCGCTGGTATTCCGTCATCTCATGGGGCGGGCCTTTGAGCCCATGGAGACTTGCGAGCTAAAGCATGCAGCATGGAAAACTGCCTTTCCTGTTGCCATCACCTTGGCCAGGAGGGTGGTCGAACTCGTGGCTCTACGCTACGACCCACCTTTCCTTGTGTTCCTGCCGGTGTGAGACTGGTCCCTGACATATCCTTTCTGCCTAAGGTGGTCTCCAAATTTCAACTAACCTCAGAGATCTTATTGCCTAACTTCTTCCCTAAACCGGAAGATGGACAACAGTGACTCCTCCACACTCTAGGAGGGCGCTGCTCTTCTACACATCCAAGTAGGAGGGAGAATCATCTATTTGTCTCCTACTCCAGTCATTCTGCAGGGCTTAAAATCTCAGCACAACGTCTCTCCAAATGGATTGTCGAGACTATTAAGCTGTGCTACCAGTTGGCTAAACGCCCGTTGCCCTTGCCTGTATGAGTGCACTCTACAAGATCCATGGCCGCGTCTACAGCCTTCTTGAAGGATGCTTCCCTGTCTGCGATCTGTGATCTGTCGACAAACACCTTCATCAAGCACTACGCTGTTGATGTTCGTGAACGCCGCAGAGTGGACCTTGGTCGTCTAGTCCTTTCGTCGGCAGAGCATTGAATTTGCGACAGCTCCCACCTCCAGGTGAGCCACTGCTTTTCAATCTCCCATGGGTGTGACGCACAGAGACCACGAAGAAACTAAACAGGTTGCTTACCTGTAACTGATGATTTTCGAGTGGTCATCTGTGCAGTCACACCACCCGCCCATCCTTCCCCACTGCTGTCGCTTCAGTACTTTTCTCTGGTTATTGACATGACAGCGGTCAGAAGGAACTGGTGGGATGTCCGTGCCCCTCCTCCTTAGGCATGCGCAGTGGGGTTCCCGCACATGCCTGGAAGAGAGGCGCGAAAATCCCTTTGTGAGCTTTGCATACCACCGATTCGGATCAGCGCAGGCACATAATCCCATAGGTGTGGCTGCACAGATGACCACTCGAAGATCATCAGTTACAGGTAAGCAACCTGTTTTTGTCACCATGCAAGTGATAGATAGGTGGAACAGGAGAGCAGCCTGTGCAGAAGTTGAGTCAAGGACACATCAAAGCACACCCCTCAAGCAAGACGGGGTTAAAGAGTGGCACAGGCTGTTTGCTAGCTGATGAGCTCCAAGAACAAAAATCAGCAAATACTGTGCTACAGACGATTACAAAGTATCTCAAGTAATTTTAATATATTTTTTCATTTTTATATTATTTTTTCTATATTTCTTATAAATTATCCACCATTATATTAATTATCATATAAACATAAACACATAATCATATATCCAAACATCGTCTTTTTATATATCACAAAAGATATTGCACAACCCCTTTATTAATACCAGTCCTCCTTAATTGTACAAAAGTTTTAAGAGGGAGGACTCCTTTAAGTCTATTTTGAATTAGTACTCATTCTTACAACTTTTGTACAATTAAGGAGGACTGGTATTAATAAAGGGGTTGTGCAATATCTTTTGTGATATATAAAAAGACGATACTTAGATGTTTGGATATATGATTCTATGTGTTTATGTTTATATGATAATTAATATAATGCTGAATAATTTAAGAAATATAGAAAAAATAATACAAAAATGAAAAAATATATAAATGTTACTTGAGATACTTTGTAACCGTCTGTAGCATGGTATTTGCTGATTTTTGGTATTTCCTACTTACTGTGGGTCCTATTTTGGTTTTGTGAGCTCCAAGAACAACCACCACTTTTTATCTTGCATTGACAAGTCAATTTTGTGAAATGACAGCAAGTTGACTCTTAACTGCCATGGTTATAAAAAGCTATCCCCGGGTAAATCTCAAGGAGCAGCCCATGACACTGTTACATCTGTTTATGGCTTAGGTTAGAAGACGCCTTACTGGACATCGGCAATCAAATACATCAGGAGGTAAATAACATTCTGTGCCAACTGGGGTACCCTGCTCTCAGCAACGACAAGGCTGCTTCGCTAAAAGGCCAGATCGGGAGCATTGCAGATAAGGACAATGCAGTACGAATGGTAATTGGTAAGTCATAAAAGTGGATTCTTGCATATTTGATGTGATTTTTACACTTGAATATGAGAATGCAGTGTAAGACTGGACTACACAAGCATGGATTTCAGCTCCAGGATGTGAATCATGATCTGTATTTATAATGCTGTGTCTGTCTTTTCTTTGCTATAATTTGAATTCCCATGTTTACAAAATGAGGCAAAAATGTATTCAAAAAGGAAAGGAAAAACTAATATTTTAAAGCTTTTTGTACATTGAGATTTCTTTCTCTAGAACAGCAGAGGATGCACACTACATGTTATACACAGTGCTACAGCAGAAGTTGAGAAGATAGGCTAAAATAGGAAACTCTTGAGTGTTCTTCTCAATGAATTAAGCCCCAGTGCTGCTGACAAATCCTACAAACATTCTAATTCAGTGTGTGTAGTTGTTTAGTGGACTCATTTATGGAGTCTACTCAAAGCACTTTCCTGGCAGATCTGTATGCTACGAAATTGAAGATGGCATGGATGAGAGTTAGGCTGCACAAGTCAGATGAGCACTGCAAGAAACTGCAAACAAAAAAATATAATAATAATAAAGATGGGTAGCTGTGTTAGTCTGTCTGTAGCAGTAGAAAAGACTAAGTGTCCAGTAACACCTTAAAGACTTACAACATTTGTGGTAGGGTATGAGCTTTTGGGAGTTACTGCTCACTTCTTCAGATGTATTTGAGGAAGTGAGCAGTGACTTACGAAAGCTCATACTCTACCACAAAATTTGTTAGTCTTTAAGGTGTTACTGAACTCTTAAACATGCTATTAATTGTTTTAACTAGTGATTGGCAAACAGCTTGACTTATAAACCAAGCTGCAAATGAGTTTTTGTTGGTCCAGAGTACATTTTGCTTTTGATCCATCTCCACAATTATGGTTGGTGTTGACTACATTACACCATCCAGGACAAAGTATGTATAAAGGACTTGTTAATTCAGTAGATGAGGTAAAACGGGTTAACCTCAATGTCTTGTCAAATGTAAGACTTGCTTTTAAGCTTTAAAAGTAAATGTGGTTAGATTATATATTGTGACATTAGTATTGTTTGCGTTCTATTTCACTAAATTTCTAAAAAGGTTGTGCAACACCACTGTCTTGTTCTAAGAGTGGTTTAATTCTTAAATTTATAATCTAACTTACAATTTATTAGGAGTCCCTAATGAGAGGGACACTTACGGGAACCAACCCTGTTCCTACCATCTATCTTAATTCCTACAGAGCAACGGATTCAAACTTTTCTAGGCCACTGTGTGTCTCCTGGTGGCCAGAACACTAAGAATCTCCCCCAAGGCCTTGCTCCTGTACAGGAAGAACTGCTGGAAGTTGGCCAAAGGTTTGGTAGTTTGACTGCCCACAACAGACAGGTGTTTGGTCCCTACTACTCAGAAATACTGAAGAATTTTCTGCTTCCAGAGGGGAAGAATGGAGGAAGGACAGATTCCTAACTAACCATCTCAAACGAGGCAGAGCACGTGGCAGCAGGGAGAAGGGAAAAAGACTGGCAATTGTTCAGACTGTGCTTTGGGTCAAAGTTCAGTGTAATCAACTAAGCAGCTGCCCTGCTCTGTGCAGTGGTATCCAAAGCACTTGTACAGCTGGACTGTTGAAGCTGCTGAAATACCAACTGAGAATGCCAAGTTCTGCCACAATATACCTTTGAACAGCTCAAAAAAAAGAGAGAGAGAAACGTTAGCCAGAGAGGATGACAGAGAACCAAGAAACCCTGCATTTCAGGTTGCCAGCCTCCAGGTGGTGGCTACTGTTGTTACTTTGTGTTTTTAGACCATCTGGCACATGTTCCATCAACTGGGAAGGGTAAGACAAGTATCAAACGATTCAATCATTTATTTATAAGGCAGTCCCAGTTGATTTCATTGAAAGGTATTTACAAGCATGCTTAAGGTTGTAGCCTTCTCATAATACACAGCACACTATAATACTTATATCACAGCAACCAAAACAGAGGTGTGTCTAATTTTATTAATTTAGTCTGTTCTAAGTTGTACAGTTATGAAAAAACATAACAACAAAACGACTGCTGGAAGCCCAGGAATATTTACAGTCTCGCCTTGTTGTAGTGAGGTCAGTCTATGTTGTTGTTGTACAGATTGGTTATGTTTGGTACCACAAACTGGACAGAGTAACATTTTTTATATACAGGAAATAAAAAGGAAATAGTTCAAGTATCAAAATACAAAGACAGATTAAATAACATTTTATTACAAATCAGTCCCACTGCCATACATCACAATTAGCAAAAAAGTGTCTACATTGTAAACCAAACTGCCTGTTATCAAGAATCTGCCTGCTCCCTCAGGGGCAAGTATAGCAAAAAGTCCTGTTGATAGACATTCATACTGATCATGCAAAAGGGGACAGAATGGAGGAGTGAAGTATTACCGAACCCATTCCAGTTTCAGTGTGGAAGTTATTAAAAAAGGTGATGTACTAACAGATATCTGGTCTGTAAGCGCCACAAGCAGGCCAGCACAGCTTACTACTTGAAACTGCTCTAAATTGCTTTTCTGAGGGGCAAATTGGCATGTATCTCATATTCAAAGAGACCTTCCTCAAGCTCAGTTTCTGGAAAGCTTAAGGCCAGTTTTTATGACCAGAACTGAATAAAAAGATGATAGAAATTTAAGTCCACTGATGACAGACATCTTTGTGAAACAGGAAACTTATGGAGCACTGGCAAAAGGAGCACAGATAGGGCTAGGAATAGGGATACCATTTGCATTGAAGAACTCAAAAATTCAGTGCCAGGAATACAGGGCATTTTTCTCAGTGTGCTGTACATCCCTGTGAAGAGGCAAAAATTTCAAATACTGTACAAGCATCCAAACTGTTTTCAAGCCTGAGTATAACAAGCTCTGAGGAAAAGCCAAGTCCACAATGGCTTTGATTGCCTAAATAGGAGATGCCATCATAGATATTGCTACATCTGTGTAAACTCTGAGAAAGGAAGCACCTGATCACTGGAAGAAACAAGTAGGAAGTTTTCACCATCTCTTTCTGCAACCAACCATCCTCTAATGCTATCCCTTCTCCAAAGAAAGCAGTTCAGTTTGCATTCTCTCAGAACAGACTTATCAGTATACCAGTTTTTATACTAACACCAGCATACTAGTCACATATGGACTTAAAATGAATGCCATGTTCCCAAAATTCATCTACAAATTATTTTCAAATCCAGACCTTTTGGGTGGTCATTTGGTTCCCTTTGCATTTTCATCAACTGGAATAACACTAAATTACATCTTAAAGATACAGCAGTAACTGAAAATTAAACAAGCCATTAACACAGTAGCAGGATACTAAACCCTCACACCCACCATTGATTTATTTGCACTTCCTCATCTTTCCAAAAAGGCAATAGAAAGATGCATTAATTACAGCCAAAACCAGTGTTAGAGATTGTGAAGTTACATGAAGCATAATAGTACAGCTTCCATCTGAACCAGAAATCAACTGTTTCAGCATAATGCCCAAAATCTCTCCACATTTTTATATTCTGAAACTGTTATAATAAGTTTACTTAAATAATGTAGTATAAAAAGTGCTAATCAGTGATTAAACCTTAAAAATCCCAACCCTCCAGGGCACAACCATATTTTTTAAAAATGGCAATTGAATGAGATGCAAAGAGCCATAAGTCCAGTTATTCAATGTAAGTATATATGTGGGAGAAAATTACTGTATTTTCACCAGAAAAGAAATATTACAATGCTACCCTTCTTTGCAGTGAAAGTAGGCTCTGTACCTGCATTTTGCAAAGCTACATACTGTTGGTTTTCATTAAGACAATCTATTTCCCACTTAGTGAGCTTATGAAGTGTGTAAATCATCATCTAGTATTAGTACCTTGACATTAAATGCTTATAATTGCAAAGATTTCAGAATCTGTCTGCTGCTTACCCAAGCTGAGGGAGAAAATATACCGTTAAATGATTCTGGAGTCCTCTCAGCTGTTTTTGATTGACAAAGCATATCCTCTATTTTCTTTTAGTAGTTAAGATTCTCCATCCCCATCAGTGCAATACGCTACATTGAATATGTGGATTTCACAATATTACTGCTTGTAAAAAAATGTTTCAAGCTAGAACGTATGGCATCAGTCTTTTGACCTCAGAAGTCTCCATTCTCTTGCTAGAAATGCATACTTTTTTGTTAGTTTGTCACTGGAATCCCTTTTCACTCAACTCTGGAAGTCCTTAATGAGTAGCCAAGGACACATCCCAGAGCCGGGTGTTGATCTTCATACTGCGAGGATTTCATTGCTTCTTAGTACTCTGCCCCTTTACTACATTTCCTTGGTGGAACGCAGATGTCTGTAGTTCAGCTTGGCAGAAGCAAACAGAATGGGGATAATATTAATGGAAATATAAATAGGGAATGAGTGTTTTCATTTATGTCAAACAACTGAAGGATGCTTACGATGACGGACATGTTAACAAAGCCACAGCTTTGGGTTACAGCCAAATGGAAAAGGCTGTCTTGTTCATAACTGGCTGCTTTGATATCTCCTCGATAATTCCTGACTAAAAGGCATGTACACTGTTTTGGAAAAAGCAAACACCAACACCACTTTCAGATGTCACTGAGAGCTTCAGGATGTCTGATTAATAGCCACCAGCCTTGACAATGGAGAAAAGGAGGGAAATAATTGTGTGTTTCTTTAATTTCCTTAAGAGTTCAAACATCAAACATGGGAACACATGCAAAGCACAGATGTATTTTGAGATTACCTCTCAAAGTATTTTAAAGGGCTTTTTTATTTAAGCCACAAAGACTAGCAGCAGAATTTACTACAGCAAGTAGGGAAGAAGAGAAGCACCTCTTTTCTATTGCAAGTTTAAGAATGTTCTTGCTAAGGTATTATAGATTTCCTAAGTTGTGTTTGCATGCTTAACTACCTTTGGTTCTTATCCAATGATAGTTCCCAATTTGGAACAGGTGGTTACAGCACCTTGACGTTTTTTGCCTCACCAAAGCAAGAAAAGGAACAAGCATGATTATCGGAAGTACTTAAGAAATACAACTCTGTAAAAAGATAAGGAAGAAGCTATAAAAGCTTCAGAGGTCCTGGCTACAAGGAGTTATAACACTGTATCACCACTTTTCTGGTGTCACAGAGCAAGACCCAAATGTAGAGAGGAATGTGTAAGTAGTATATAGGAGCTTAAATATTCACCGTTGTTACAACCCTGGTTCCTGTGCAAAATCAAACAAGATCTAAGAATCATAACACCTCACACTGGAAGGATCCTCGGGAGAATGGAACTGTGAAGGAAACTGCTCCTGGAAATTATTACAGGGACAACAAGTGCCAAGCCCCAGGTACTCCACTGACTGACTTTCTCTCAGAGGAAATTCGGAAGATGTTTAAGAGCTTTATCCAGTATGGTAACTAGTCTGTCGTTTTAGCTCCTTTATTATATTAAAACCCACTGGTTTGAAGGAAAAAATTTGGTCTTAATACAAAAGTCAGTAATTTTTTGCAGTCTTTTTTAAAGGAGCTAGGTAAAGCTTGTATTTAAACAATGTGAGAAGCCAAACACAACACAACTGGCCTGTCTGGAAATGGTAAAACGCTTTGGTATCTCCAGGGTACTTAGAATGTTGCATTTAGCAGACTCCAGGGAAATAATGTCAACATGAGGCTTTGACTGTTAAATGTTTTCCTCCAAAGGGAAAATGTGTTCTATAGGAATAATACTTTCTATTACCACCATCCCCATACCTTGTACATTTTGGTTCTATACCTTAAGAGATGTCTGCACACAGTTTAGAATTCATGACCTGTGCCTTTGGAAGGTTTAACAGATTCAAAATCCAAAGAATGATATTCAAAAAAGGTTGTAAGCAGAATGGCTGGTGTGAACAGAAATTCCTAGTGGCAAAACCTATAATGAAAACAGCAAAAAGCAGGTCCCCTGTGTATTTACAGGACAGCTGAAAATATTCTTGGAGGGCACTATCTATACCGAGCCCAACTCCTAGCGAAAAAAGAGCTTAACAAGAGCAGTCACACTGCCTAATAGGTTTGTAAATTATACCATGCAATGAGGTTTCCAGGGACAGCAAGGATTGTGAGTGGGATCCATGCTAGGAAATCTGGTGAGCAAGAGGTTTGCAAGCAGTATCACAGTGGTTAGCGTCTTCTGAGATGACAGGTAAAGAACACTACTTGTTGGAACAGTCTGTGGCCATGACTCAGTATGGAGGTATAAATCTAGATTGAGACAGCATGTACCTACTGGAGATCAAAGTTCTAAAACAATCCAAGAATAAGAATTCTTAATAGAAAAGGCCTGTGGAGTGTTACTTCACCCCAGAAATTCACAGTGTCAAAATGAAGAGAAAGTCAACAAACATCAGATGTTTTCTCAAATCCATATATTCGACTCCCATTGGCTTTGTTTCTCCCACCTCACAGACATCTTAAATAGGTGGCTCTTTCAGTGAGTTACCCTTGTTTCCGAGTTAGGAGAATTCACAGTGTTCAGTAGAAATCAGATACAAAAAGCTGTTTAGTTTATGGTATCCTAGTGCTGCTGTCTCTGATGGTGCCAAACCTATTGCCAGCAATGGGAGGAAGGAGGGGTTTAGAAGAGCAGACAGATCAGACTGCAAAGGCACGGTTAGACTGGATGGATGCAGGATTTGTTTTCAGAAGATAGTAGTCTCATACTTAGTGCTGAGGGTCCTCTTGGAATCCTGCTTGGGCTCTACAACCCAGGACACACTAGCATGGGATTGAGAGTCTTGGTCCACTTCTGATGACTCCAGCTAGAAAATATTGGAAAGAAAGGCAATGTCAGGCAGGTCACTCAACCTCAAAAATCTGAAGGCAGAACTGCAGACACTTAAAATCTCTGTTTACTAACTGGTTCAGTTTTGGGAGAAGGATATCTAGGCCAACTTAAAAAGTCTTAGGTACCAAATTAAAAGACATGAATTTAAAATCCCATGATAAATACTGAGGTCAGTCTTTCACATCAGGCTACAGAAAACTTGTTCTATGATATGAGTAGTTAATTTTCTTCAAGCATTCACATACATTGATACACTCTGATGGCATTTTGCTGAAATTCACTGATAGCAGTGAATCAGGTATACATGAATATATAGAGCTGCCTTATAATTAGTCAGACAAGTAGGACATCAAGGTCAAAACTGTCTGCTCTGACTGGCAGTGGTTCTCTACAGTCTTCACAGCCAGTCTTCAAAAACTATAGTAAGCAACCTACGGTTACGTTTGTGTAGTGTAAGTAACAGAACTCTTCTCCCCGAGCAAGAGTGGTTTTAAAATTGTAGAATAGTATGTCTTTCACTGGAGTATGTCTTTCACAGTATGTCTTTCATGTTTTAACACTGGTGAGAAATATTCCCAGCTTGTCTTCAAAGTTCCTCTCCTGTTATGTGAGGGGAAACGGAATGAATCAATCTACTAACAGACTCAAAAGAGAAGGGAACAGAATGAGGGAACAGGGATAGAATGAGGGAAGCTTTCAAGAAGAGTAGCTTTGATTACAGAAAGTGTTGATCATAACCAGAGACACATGACTACAAGAAGGGTAAAGACCTTAGCTCCTTGACTAACAGACTGCAGCGGCAGATAGGAGGGACGGTGTGTAGTACAGGTGTGACAATAACAACAGCGACTATCGGGAGGGAGCGGCACCTGAGGTACGGGAGCAAGCAAAACACAGACAGAAGGCAACATTAAAGGAGAGCAACAACTATTAGATAACAATGTGGACCAGATCAAGGAGGACACTTAACGGGGCTCAGGCAGCTGAATGCGAAACTACTCAGACTGTTGTTGATGTGCTTGAAGAATGGAACCTTGGATACTCACTGTGAGGGTTCCGTCTGTTCTGAGGTTAGGGGGGCATCTTGGAATGGGTGATTCCCACCAACTCCTCAGGGAGGCAGGACTAAACTCTTAAATTTCCTGTCTTTGGTTACTTCATGAGTTAATGAACCCAGGAACACGAAGGAACAGAACAAAGATAAAATAACAACTTGAACAGGTAAATCACTGTTAGAAGCATAACTGATGATAAGCAGCAGGATTAGAGTCAGCAGGCATCTTCCCCTGCAACTTGATCATGTCAGACTCAAGATCCCACTTTTGTAGATGTTCATGTTTTTTCTTTCTGTTTTTTTTGGGGTGGGGGTGGGACAAGCCCTCCTAACCTCAGAGCAGAAGGAACCCTTCACAGTGAGTATCCAAGGTTCCATTCTTGCTCTGAAGAGGAGGGCATCTTGGAATGGGACTTCCAATAGCAGTGTCTCAGTGACAGGTGGGAACTGATCTTCCACCATCTCCTGAAGAACTCTATGCCCAAAGGTGGCATCAGCTGAGAAGAAGGAATTGTTTGTAGTGTCTTATGAAGGTTGAGACTGAAAACCACGTTGCCACCTTGCATGTTTCCTCCACTGAGGCTTGATGATTGAAGGCTGCGGTAATGGCTGTACTTCTCACTGAGTGGAC